>NC_085002.1:7050446-7277946 GCF_963854185.1 Sardina pilchardus | reverse complement strand
GAATGCATGGTGAGTCTGTATGAGGAGTAAGGCTTAGTTGACTGTAAACACTTTTATCAAAAGTGGCACAGATTTGCAATGGCGGGTTCAGAAATCGAACCCGAGCTGACCGATGGTCATTACTGCTGCTCCACCACACTCAAGGAAGAGATATGCAGTATGCAGAATTAACAGTATAGTGCAAATGAACAGAGATACATATATTCTTCTCAGTGGCATTATATATTAAGTGAAATGGCTCTGCCTCTTCCCCATTATGAAATGAAAATGGCCTGTAGTCAGTGGCCAAAATGAACTCATTTTGTTTCCCCCTGGTGTTATATCACACCAAATATGATCTATTCTGAAGCACTAGGCTATCAGAGACAATCCCTTTCAAAATGTTTTATTAAAAATGTACTTCAATAATAATGGCATAGGGATGTCTTTGTTACATAAGTTCTGACTCTTAAATTCTGATGTGTCTTTTTTCTTAACTGTCTTTAAGAAATGGTGTGTGTGTGTGTGTGTGTGTGTGTGTGTGTGTGTGTCCGTGCACATTATGTAGTCCGGAATGCGAGTGTTTATGCTTGCATGGCATGTGTGTGTGTAAGAGAGACAGAGAGAGAGAGAAAGAGAGAGAGAGAGAGAGAATTAGGGAGAGAACACCTGGTCTTTGAGCAGGCCCAGGCATCTGGCACTCAGACCCCTGGGTCAGGCATGAAGTGGAGAGGAAGAAGAGGAGGAGGAGGAGGAGGAGGAGGAGTGGAGGGCAGTGCAGAGTACATCAGCTGTCCTCCATCAGATAGGAGAGACCCTCTGCTGATTACAAGGTTATTACCCCTCTTTCTCTCTCCCCTTCTCTCCATGTGTCTTCTACTTACACTTGTCTCTCCATCTCCCTCTCTATCTCCTCTAATCTCTCTCTCTATCACCCCCTCCTTTGCTCCCCTCAGTCACTCTATCCATCCCTCCTCTCGGATGGAGGACATATATTTTTTAGTTCTCCTTTCTTTGCCACACTATCTTCACCTTTCTATCCTGGCCTCTCACCCTCTTCCAAGTTCTTATTGTGCTGTTCTTCTTTTTCCAAAGACAAGTCATCTATAATCCCTTCTTTTCTTCTCGGTCCTCCCTCTTCAGACGTCTTTGCTGACCTCTACTGGAGTAAAAGGTCAAAGCATCTCCCTTGCTCTCCATTTGTTTTTCTTACCTGTTTTCCCCCTCAGCGGCCAAGATAATTTACTCTATTTCTTCTATTTCTAATTTCAATTTCATGTCTGTGTGTCGGACGCGTCCTCACAGTTCTGTTTTAAATAGCATCTTGTTCCTCTCCGGTTCTCATATCAAGAGTTATAATCTCCGGGAGGGCAGGCCATTTAGTCTATTTAGTGTCTGTAATTAAATTGAAGCCCCATCCAGACCATCTCTCTTTTCATTCTGGGTGTGTACGTGCTTTCTTTGGTATCCTCTTTTCATGAATTAATGATCAATAAATGAGTGACTGCAGTGAACTCCTCACTGGAAGTCGACACTGTATTTCCCTCCTCTCCTTGTCTCTCTCCATCCTTATCCCCTGCAAAGCTGCCCCCCACTGATTGGTCAGAAGGTCACTTCCTGCCTCCTAGCTTTGCCGCCGCACGCTAACGCCCCGCCGTCTCTGTGCCGGGAGAAACAGGAAACAGATGGAGGCCGTGTGCCACAGGAGGCCCCGCTCCATCGCTCTCGTCGCCGCGGCAACACATCTGAGATGCATTAGCACATACTTACGCTATAATGTCAGTGCCGTCATTAACCCTTATGCTCTGCTCGGGGCAAAATGACTTTCTCTAAACGTGGAATTGGTCTAGAGATGATTTGCCTAACATGAAACTTTATGATTGGCTGAGTTTCCATGATAAAACGTGAAATAAACACATTTGCATATCTATATTCCAGATATTGTGGTCATGACATTTTGACCTGAGACTTAATGGGGGAAATAAGCAGCAGGAACTAGTAAAATAATAATAACAATGAAACAGACCATCTGTTATAAATATGGTCCAACAAGGTGATTTGGTTTGGTGTTTCCATTGCCCTTATTATAATAGAAGGGAAAGGCATATGTAAGGCTGTGTGACAAGGCTGTATGACTTCCTTCTATTCCCTTCTGTTTCTGATTTAAAACAACACACATTAAAATAATGGCTTTAAACTAATATTGATGCCACATTATAGCTTACACTGAGGAAAATGCAGTCTCTCACATTGCCGATACACGCCTGGAACACCTAAACTATGCAATGTTGTAGAGAAATCAGTTTTAGAGGAATTGTTGTTAAATGGGGACTCCAGTACTTTGAAAATGAACAAATATTTGTGTTATTTTGTGTTAGGCCTACTTCTTAACATTTAGCATGAGCATAACACAGTCAGACCAAATTATTACAATCTTTCTGCCAGCAGCAAGAATTATGTACATGCATGTTCAAGAAGGATACATTGACTCCACTGCCTAAACTAAAGCAAGAGCCATTCTGTTAACCTACCAATGTCATCATAACCTTCAAACGAGGGGAACGATGAGTACAGGGCGACAAGGACATACAGCAAGTGACTGAACCTTTTACGAAAAAGCAGTATAAATTACGGACATTTCTCCATCGTCCTATGAGACCACATACACAAGAGAGAGTTAGCAAGAAGCCTGGGATGTTGACACAGGAAGACATAAAGTTTGCAAAGTTCATTCTGACTTGACAAAATTTAAGAATTTCCCAATTTCTATATTCCAAATATATGGATCTGCCCTACATTGAAAATCCATGACCAAATGCCTGTGGATGAATTGCAGATGAAAAAAATTGGATAGAAACCAGAACATATGGGTGGTCCCCTATAGTCAGAGAA
This sequence comes from Sardina pilchardus, assembly GCF_963854185.1. Lineage (NCBI taxonomy): Eukaryota > Metazoa > Chordata > Actinopteri > Clupeiformes > Clupeidae > Sardina > Sardina pilchardus. Next base: position 7,275,075 of record NC_085002.1, on the reverse strand, counting down.
CTCATACCACTGACCTTTCTCACTTCAAGCTGTATCAAGGGGTTTTAGAAACCACAACCAATGCTCCTCACAACTTATTTTCTGGAGAATTTTAATCATTAGTATATAGGCGCATGATCACAGAGTTAAGGGGTTGCCCAGCAACATTGCTCAAAAACTCTCAAATCTCACATGGTGCAAAAAAACATATGTTCACATTCATTTTGATACATTCCTTATCAAGATAACTGTGAAATCAAAATGGCTCACAAAACAGTACATCCAACATTGTGGATAAGTGGATAGAAACCACACAAAGGATGGGTTGAGGAAGCCAGTGATTCTGGGGCTGTATTGTCTGGATCTCTGTGGGGGACAGGAGAACTGGGTGAGATGTGAGGGTGAACAGGCGACTGTAAAAATCTATATAAGTGAAACCGTCTGACTGATCTTAAAGCTCTTAAAGGTAACACACTACTCTCCCAGAAATGACCTTAAGTTGACTGCGTTCAACGAGTTCAACAAGTATTTCTTTGATTTTCTTTGATTTACTTCAAAATTGTTCAAGGATTACATCTTATCCGGGTGATCTGTGATCTGTTCAACAGCAGTATTCTGATCCCCATCCTTTTTCAGGTTTGGATGATCCAAAGCCTGCCTGCCTTGCTTACTACAGATAACAACAGATAAATGAGAGGTGCATGGTTTTATTAGACAGGCAGGATATTAGTAGAAATGGGAATTGTGAACATGCTGCTAACTGGGTGTGTCAAAATCAGTCTGTAATGTATGGACAAAAGGATCTGCTGTGCTGAGTAGGCCGAAATACTAAATGCAGATCTGATTTTACATACTGTAAGAGCCTGCGGAGAGACTACACTTATACTGGCTTGCGGTTGAGGTCCATGTCCTTATAGTCAAATACAAGTTCTATTAAGCCCCCTCCCCAAATAGAGCAAAATGTATTGTAGAGAATCTACAGTCTACAGTTTTCAGAGCTAAGATTTGTTTTGGTTCAGGAGGCCAACTGTACATGATTTGGGTGCGCTGCAGTACTACATTTTTCATTAGGCTTCCATGCTGAAAATTCCAACTGTTTTGTGCTATACAATAAGAAGAATTTACTGCTTGTGAGAAATGTCTCCTTTTACATTGGATTAGGTATAACCTATAGCTTTTGCCAGTCCACAGTAAATAACTGGGTTCCTTTTGGCACAATTCCTGAAAAGAGGATGAGTGGTTTCATATTCAGTATGTGTTTGTTGTGGTGAAAACCTCTTTATTACTTGCTTCAGGGTACTGATCATCCTCCAGGAAACCATCTTTGTCAGTACACCCCAAAACGTTCCTCTTTTTGTTATTAAACGTTCAGCGTTTGACATTATTTATAAAAATGTTTTAGAAACCACATAGGGTCTGTCTTTATTGCAAACCCATTTTGGGTGATGGTTGTTTATGCCAGCAGATATTGAGACACTGCAGGTTTTGTTACTTCAATTGAGTAAATGCTTTCCAAGGGATTCCAGGGACTCCCAGGTGACTTTCGGCCTAAAACCAGCCAGAGTCCATGTCCAGGATTTTAGATCATGTTCTGGAGCCTTCCACGTTCCATCCGAGGCACTGATGTATTGTCTTTCCACTGGCATGTTTGTATTCCCTTGTCAGAAATCCAGCATTTTCGCAGGGGCCCCAGAAAAAGCAGGTAGGGGGCCAAAAAGAAACATGAACTGCATGGAAAACCTGACATGGCTTCACAGTAGCACTCATTCATTGAGGTGAAAAGAAGGGGGTGGATGGGGGCACTGGCACTGCGTACTGCTACGGCTCATGAAGCACCGAGCTAATTTCTCACACAACAGGGGGAAGCAGGACAGCGATGGCTTTGACATTGAATGCAAATTCTCTCCAAGGGCCATGTCCTACCAGGCCTGACTGTGAAACCAGGTGTTGGCTTGGTAGCTGGATGGTGTTGGGAACACGGCATGGAGATGAAGCTTAGTATCTCCAGATCTTAGTCAAAACTGAGATATTCACAGACATGGCACAAGTTAACTGTTGATGATATCGATGTGAATCTTTCTTTTTGCTTCCACTACCCTTGTTTCTTGCCTCATTCAAGGTTACATAAATTTTGAGGAAACCGCTTCTGTAGCCTGAGGTTTACGAGTAACAGACAGCAATATCATGTTTCATGGGATTCACAAAGATCTATTCCCCACCCGTTCTCTTCCCTTTTAAGAGGTGTGCCATTTTTTCTCGGTTCACCTTTGTCCTTTTCACTTGCCAGATGAAGAGGTGAAAATTTCTCACCACCCCATTGCACTGTCTGCACCGCGGTGAGCAGTCACAGCCTCTGACACATTCTGCTTTTAAAGGCTTACGCCAGGAGTCTGTTAATCCGCAGGTCCTGGAGGGGAGAGAGGTAGCAGGCAACTGCCCCTCTCCCACATATCCAAATATCTTGGGCCAAGATTACCTGTGTGGTATCTTACAACGTGTGTACCCAGTGCCCCATTTTCTGTCGCTCTGTCTACCCCTCCCTTCATCTCCTGATTCTCCATTAAAAAAGAGACTGCTCCAAGCCTGTATAGGGCAAAGCATTAGCATTTGCCTTTTATTACAGTCATCAAGATTTAGAGCGATGGATATATCAGCTCCTAGCACGCAGAATTAGTTAACAATGCATTATCTACATTTTTATGACGGCCATAACTCTCCGGTCTGCTCAGGGCCGAGGGGGGAGAGACGGCGAAGGGAGGAAAGAGCAGCCAATCGGGGGCCAGGCCGGGGAGGCCACATGACTGCTCTGAAACAGTAAAACTAACCAGTCGAGCAAAAGGAAGAAAAACGGAGAAGCAATGGAAAGAGAGCAAGAAAAAAAGACAGGGACAGAAAGACATTGCGAGCAAGTCCGTTCTTAATATAATAAATGCACTAGTAGAGCCCATCACGCTTAATAGAAGTCTCAATCGACAGTGGTTCGATGGATGGCTAGTTTCTTATGGCCATTTGTGAGGGATGCATGTGGCTGGTTCTAACCCAAGTCTTCTAGAATGTTCTGACTGCATTCAACATTAGTTTTGTCGACTGTGGGCCTTCAGATGGATGAGCACGCAGTCAAATGAGTTTTAACTCATTAATCTTGGAAATGAAAGTCTCTGTGATGTGTTTTACCATGCAGATGGGAAAAAAAGTGAGATATTGAAGTACTTAAGCTCATAAACATCATAAAAACCAAATATGCACAGAGCCAACTCAAACATGTCTCTGTTCAATTTATCCCTTCACACCTTGCTCAAACTCAGTCTCATACATTTTATTTTCAAGTTTCCCTTCAAACCACTTCCCCCCCTACAATAACAATGAGGTGGAAAAACTATAACACGATCACAACTTATGTCCATGCAATAGCGCATGCCTACCCATCTCTCCAGGCCAGTCTTGACCTCTACAATCCCATGCAAAAGCCTTTGCTGCTCCAGCTGTATGCAGTGCAGTCACGTACCCTACAGATTTATGGCTACCCTTTGCATTCCATTAGTAATTGGCAGCTTCTTTTCAAGAAAGTTCCATAGATTCTTACACTAGGCTAAAAGAAAAAACTTGTGCTGCAATGGTCTTCTCGGAAGAATTAACTCCTTGAAAACCTTGCCTTAACTAGATAAATATTTGAAAGCACAGGCAGAAATTCAAAAGGCATGGGTCATTGCTCTAGACATTTGAGGTCATCTACACTGGTAGAAGAAGGAGGATGGTAAACGCATTGACTTACAAATCATTGCTTATTGTGTGACAATTAAAGGGTCACTGCACCCTAAAATAGGTTTTTTGAGCTGTTGATTGATTGAAAATACTCATAAGTGGTGAACTGTACTATTACCAGGGTTAATATTGACAAAAATCGTGTTTCTCGACAAAAGTAACATTTCGTCTGATTTTGTATTGGAGATATTGCTCTCTCGCGCATACTACCGTTTGAAAACATGCCATGGCATGTTGGTCCAAAATACTATTGGAATGCTGACGTTGTCCTGTACTTCTAGTCCGACACTACGTCACCGGGTCGTTACAAATTAGGACTGAAACGCCCCAACACCTGCTGCCCTGATTAGCCTACCTGTGATAAGCCATGTCTGCAGCACTCATTCCCAGATTGACACGAAATCACCATGGTTGATTGGTTGCAGCAGTGCTGCACTCTCTCTCCAAATTACAAAACGTCTCGCCCATTTTCAAAGCCGTTTTCAGAAATGTGAAGTGGGTGGAGTTATGGGGTGAAGTGACTCTTTAAAAGTGGTCATTTAAAAGGGGTAGATTTGTGGATAATCTTAAATATTTCATCTTTACCTTTATACACAACATTAACACTAATGCTGGGATTAAGTATGCATTAGTCAAAAGGTTAAAAACTATGACTATGCATTAGTCAAATAATAAATAAAATGTAGACGCACACATTGCTCGGAGATGTTGAATTGAACAATTTCTCAACACCAAAAGTGAGACACCTGGTGGTAGCCTCAGGAAACACCCATTTTCAACCACAACACAGTCCTTTTATTTTTTAAAAGTTGCAATTTTATTGCAAAATGTATTAAAACATTTTTAAAATGCATAAAAGGTTTAAAAATCCAGCAGACATCATTTGGTCCATCAACAAAAAACCCTAGAACAGAAAAAAGTAAAGGTTATGAAAGGACAAAAAATCCATGGTCTAAGTCTATGGTCAAAAAGTGACATTATTACTTACCACTGAAATGGAATGGGCAGTCCACAAGTATGCAACATTCATTAACTGGTCAAGCACAGCTACCCAGTTCACTCAGCCTTGATCTAGAAAATGGGAAAGGTTAAATTTAGCACAACCTGATGCATTTAGAAAGGGACTGAAGTTAGACACAAAAAAGGAGTCTGCTCTCTATAGTACTGACCACATAACCTTTCATGCACTAAAAACCACCATACCGCAGTCACACACTGGAGTCAATGTAAAAGGTGGATTCAGTCGCACTTAGTAATAAATCAACCACCACCACACACCATATAATAATAGCAGTCGAGGTTTGTCTCAACTAGCCAGTCAAGCATCAACCATCTTAAGAGGCAAAGACTAGACTGCTACCAGACATAGCGATAAAATAAATGAATAAAAACACACCATACATAAAAGAGTGTATTTAAAAGTTCTCTTCTTACCTACCAGTCTGGGTATATAAAATACCTTGACATTTGCTAGTCTTTCAAGAGCAACCACTTGTACTCAATAAGACTTGCTCAGCCCCTGCTTCGGGCTGGCTCCGTGCGAGGATCTTGCTACTTCCCTCCCTCAGCTGGTGTCTCCCAATAGCTAGCCTCTCAGCTGGCTCCTTCCATTGGCTAGCCCTTGAGCTGGTCTCCTTCCATTGGCTAGCATCTTTGCTCGGCATCTCTCATTGGCTAGTCTCGCTGTCCTGTGTGGCAGCTTGCCTCCGACTTGCAGTTTACTGGTCTGGTAGCTAGGGTCCTAGGAGTGGGCTGTCCTGTCGTTTTTCCTTTTCTCAAGCATGATGCTCCGTGGTTGAGAAGGAACTGGCATAACCAACTAAGTTCTAGCATGCAAAAGAGCGCTTATGTGCTCAAAACAGCAGAAATCAAGCAGGAATTTAAGGTGGTTTCAAATTAGATTCAGTTGAAAAGCCCTTCCCTCCCTTTTAAGGTACTTCACCATATGCATGAAGTGAGTCATGTACATGATCTACAACTACAGTGAGCATAAAGGTGGCAGGTCAAAAGCTGGAGGTTATGCCTTTTGGGCAGCGACTCAAACACAGCCTCATTACCAACCACTAAAAACAGCAAAAGAGGAAGAACGAGGAGTGATCACGTACACATTTAAATAAAAAAGGAAAAACTGAAGCCGTTTATTTAATCTTGATTCGCGGCGGGTTACATTTAAAACACACCCTTGGGGATGCAAAATAAGTTCTCTAAACAAAATTAAACCCTACCAATGACCTATTGGAATGCCTTACACTTCACAAGACAAATAAAAAAAAAAGCAAAACACTAGAAAGCTAATAACTAGCAGGACAGCTTTTTTTTTCTTTTACAAATAAGAGGTTAAGAGACAAAAACAAGATATAAACTGGTGTTTCCTTCCATATGCGATCCTCCCTCTCCCCCTCCCCCTCCCTCGCCCAACCCACATGATTTTCCTCCCCTATTGTACACATCTCTTCGTGCAGCGGACGCGTTAGCATCCACCACACCGCTTGGCTGAGCAGATCTAGGGTTGTAAACCTGCTTCCTTGCTCCTTTCATTGCTTTCCTCCTTTCCCTGTCACCTCTCTGGCTCTCCTCTCCTAAGCACTGTAGCCTGTTGGACAATACGGAACATACATATACACACAGTTACCACTTTTGCACCTAGGTCTACCTCTCATCATTTCAGAAAATAATAGAAGCATAGGGGATCAGAGGACGCAAGCCGCAGAAGCAAACCTTCAGTTCAGCTAAGCTACAAGAGAAGTCATTAGCAAGTGAGGACTGAACTTTGAAGCAGAAAAGCATTGCCGTATGCATAATGAGGAATCTTGGAAACTGCCCAATTCATAATTTCTTCTAGCAGATCTTAGCTTGGGTGGATAGTGAAAGTTTGCTGCTGGATCCCCCCCTCCCCCATCCCTATTCAATTACAAAGATCCACATCACAGCATCATAAAATGCAGGCATGGTCAGGGATGGTCCTACCACAATAAAACAAGTTATCCATCTCAATTTGGACCAATGTAAGCATTCTCACCGTAGAGTTACTGTGAACGTTTCAGAGGGTCATGGATGAACCAAGCACTCTAATCGAGGGTGAAAGAGAGGTGGTGTTGGTTTTTAAGGGAAGTACGGGTACTAATTGCCCACTGATAGGGGCGATGCTTACCACGGTTTAGTATCGTCGGCCTCCGGAGCCTCCTCCATAGCCACCGCCAGATCCTCCACCATACCCACCTACAAAATGGCCAGCGAGTTCTCTTAAATACTAGTGGATGGCTGGGATACATTTATGCTAATGCTACACTCAACACTTTGCTCCCTTAGACTTAACGTCAGACAGAACATATTGGATACAAAATATGAACGCAAGGGACAAGCGATGGGGATATGAAGACACTAAGCTGTCAGAGTCAAGTTCACTTAAAAAGCTCCAGCATTAAAGGACATGAGGAAACTACTCTATGTGACTTCCAAGAGGAGTTCTCTGGAGATTGAGATCTTGTATATTAGCTGGGTTTCCATTCCATAGATATGTGATTTTAAGTTGATGGCAGCAGTATATTTACATTTGTTGCATCAAGCACCAAGGGGGTTTACGTAGCCCTCAAGACCTTTCTTTTTGGTCCCACAAAACTCTTCCCTGATTAGGTGACTGTCCAGTTTTAATCACAGTGGAGGGAAACATGAATTCCATGAATGTGTATCGAATGTGTGAATAAACTGAATGGAAACCCAGCTAATGGGGTGTGGAGATGTATCCGTTGGGTATCAACATTGAGTAAGATGGTTAAGCACAAGACGACTTACCACCATATGGGCCACTGTTTCTGCCCCCGCCTCCTCCGTAGTTACCACCTTTCATTGGGCCATAGTTGGAAGATGACTGGTTGTAGTTACCAAAGTCGTTATAATTGCCACCACCTCCAAAGTTTCCTGTAGAGACAAACAGGATAAGTAAACACCCGTTTAGATATAGCAACAAAGTGCTTGGGAGGTATTGAGAAGTAGCAACATTTTGATAAGGAAATCTCTTAAGCTTTACTAACCACCACCACCGCCGAAGTTGCCATTGCCTCCACTGCCGCCGCCGCCGCCTCCATTGTAGCCATCATTATAGCCGCCACCACCACCATAGCCTCCACCCTGGTTGCCATAGCCACCACTTCCTCCGCTGCCTCCTCCATAACCTCGGTTACCGCCTCCATAGCCCCCAGGACCTCCACCGCCATAGCCACCTGAAAAGAAACATTATTCAGTTTAACTTGGCACGTATAAACTATGATGCGTCATAAAGTGATGACATGATTGCTAAAGATGGCAACCTCTGGAACTTACCACCATTTCCTCCATAGCCATTGTAACCATCTCCATAGCCCCCTCTTCCACCTCCATACCCCCCACCTGTAATCAAGGTTAGAGAGCAAACAGTCTCAGGAAAAACAGCAACTTTCTTGGTGTCTCATGTTCACAGGTGTAACAGTCTAACTTCACTCATCAACTGGTGTATTACATTGATAGATTTAGCATACACTTTTAAGCCACAGTGACTTTGATTTAAATTTTATTACACAAGATTATATTGTCCTCAGAGCAACTTAATTATAATTGTATTAATAACATCATCTTTTATTGTCCATATTATTCATGTGGGTTTTTTCCTATTTTATCATCCTGTTTATGTTGTGTGACGTCTAAGCTTCTTGGACCTTGAATTTTCCATTGGATATCCATCTATACTGTATATCTATCTACCTACCTGTGTATCTATTTATCTATCTACCTACCTACCTACCTACCTACCGGGCACAACGGTGGAAGCCAGGGATTGAACCCATGACTTTTCAAGCCAGTGCATACTAGCCCAGCTCCTAAACCACTACGCCACTAACCACTTTATAAATAATATGTGGAAGGCCTTTTATTTTCTGAAGCCGCATGTTTTACATTTCTGCTCATGTTCTACCAAGAAACACACCAATATGTCTGACAACTGCCATTACTATACGCTTCTGTCCTGTCAATGGCTAAATACACAATGCAACAGGTCCCTTTCCACAGGTGTATAAAATCAAGCACCTTGATTATCAATGCAGACTACATGGTGCTTGATTAATACACCTGTGGAAAGGGACCTAATGAAACCAATGAATACTGTAAATTCCATTTAAATAGCTTTACCTCCATATCCTCCTCCACCACCACCTCTTCCAAAGTTTCCACCACCACTACCTCCTCCTCCTCCTCCTCCTCCACGGCCACCTGGACAAGGAATGGGGACTTTAGTGCAGATGTAATGCAAAGTTCAGACTACATTACCGACTACAAATAAGTCTGGTTTCTATGGCTGACACGCAAGTAAAAAATAAGACAGGCCATCCAAGCCACACGTCCCAAAGCTGAATGAATGGAAATTATAAATAAATATCACAAACTACAAGTGGATGTTTACATTCAAAGATCACCCATATTTACCAACGAAAACAGTTTTACCTCTTGGGCTCATTCCAATCCTGTTCATCTCCTCTCGTGACAGGGCTTTCCTAACCTCGCAGTTGTGGCCATTCACTGTATGGTACTTCTGGACTGTAAAAAAAATTGCAGCAAAAAGTATTAGAAGTGCATTTGACTCAACTGCTCCAATCACATTAATAGCATTAAGCTTTGTATCTTTAGAAAACCAGTCATGTTTTTGAATGATCGTGCATCATTCCCTCAGTTTGCCTTGAGATGGGAGAAATACGGATTTCAATGTTGGACTTCCTGCTTTCACTGATTTAAAAATCATCATTTTACATCATTGAAAGCAGTAAGTCCTATTCATGGATTTCATTGAAATCCGTATTTCTCCCATCTCAGGGCAAACTGAGGGAATGATGCACGGCCATTCAAAAACATGACTGGTTTTCTAAAGATACAAAGCTTAATGCTAATCGGTGAAGTGTCCCTTTAACATGTGCAGCAACTAATGCATTTCAGACAAGGCAGGAGTGTTCCATCCTTCAGGCCAGTTTTCGGAAATTTACAAATGCACAAGAACAAACGGACCAAGGCCTCTTTACTTTAAGTTTGATGAAAAGCTTTAAAGGTTAGTCATCAAGGTGTATTGCCACATGTGGGCTCATCATACCTGTTGCTAAGTTTAGTAATCAGATCAATTTAAAGAGACCATCTGGAAGGCTGAGACGCATAAAGAACAAGAACCACGCTTGCAATTTATATATTTATATATAGCCTATATATGTATAAATATACAGGCTAAAGCTGTCGGGGAAGCTCTGCAGAGAAATATGCAAGCATAAAACGAGCGAAAATGAAAAACGAAACCGAAACTTAAGATGAAATCGCCAATCCTGCATAGTTTCTCTTTAAAAGGACAAATACTTGGAACCCAAGATATCCACTCACTGACAATCCTGTCGACAGAGTCGTGGTCCTCAAACGTGACAAAGGCAAACCCTCTCCTCTTGTCACTGTTCTTCTCAGTCATGATGTTGATGGCTTCAATCTCTCCAAACTGTATGAAGTAATCCTGTAGATGGTGCTCCTCTGTGTCTTCCTTGATACCTCCGACAAATATTTTTTTGACTGCTGTGTGTGCTCCTGGTTTGCATGAGTCCTGTAAATGCAAGAGAAAAACAAATGATAAAACAAACTTTCATGAAAAATTGACTGAACGAATCCCTTTTTGAAATATCTTGTGCATCAGCACTAGTTTCTGGTCATATTGAAACTGACTGGAAACAGTGAATACCTCTCTGGAAACAGCCCTCTTGGGCTCAACTGCTCTTCCATCCACTTTGTGTGGACGGGCAGCCATGGCGTCATCAACTTCTTTTGCATTGCTGTAGGTCACGAACCCAAATCCTCTTGACCTTTTTGTCTCGGAGTCCCTCATGACCTAATATATAGTCATTTACATTATATTAAGAACCGTAACAAAAAACAGACATAACAGCCACCCTGAATACCTCCCACATTCATCTCAATAAAATCTACTCACCACGCAATCCGTGAGGGTCCCCCATTGCTCGAAATGTGCACGAAGGCTCTCGTCTGTCGTCTCAAAACTCAGCCCTCCTATGAACAGCTTGCGGAGCTGCTCAGGTTCACGAGGAGTCTATGAATGAAAGAACGTAATGTTAGCACGACACTTTATGAGAACAGTAGACTTCGATAGATAGTAGATTCCCATGCACCGTCCAGCTAGCTAGAATACTGCATTACTGTAAAGCTCCGACCATCCTATGTAAAAAAAACTATTTTTTCTCTTTATCTTCACCAGCTACCTCCACTGCTAAATGTTTTAATTTGGTTTGCATTCACCGAAAGCAACAGTCGGCCATTTTCAAGACGCCATTTTCATGCTACGAGAGAATGCAAACGAATGTGGGCCGCAAATTTACCAGCCAACTGAATTCTGATAAATTGTCCATGCCAAAGTGTTCGAGAATAAAAGCGAAACTGAAGCTCACTCGACGGCAGACAGGCTGTTAACGTTAGTTGACGTTAACTCTACCTGGCCATAAATACTGCAAAGCCGACTTCCAGGTAGCAGCTAACACTGTTAGCGGATAGGCTAGTTATCATTTGCTGGTGTAAAATGGCGCATTCGACTTAAACACGCTATAATTAACATTAACCAAACGCTACCACAATTTAAGTGATGTACTCCACCAGCCCTCAACCCCAAACTGCGTGTGCTACTGTTGCATTATTAAGTTCTACAAAAAAGTCCACTATTCACAAGCAAATGAAACAATAGGACTCCAAGGTTGCTATCCAAGCTAACATCTACGGCTAACGTTAGCTAACCAGCAAAATACACGAAGTCGGGCTGTGGCTACACATACCTAACGCTACGCATGCATGTTTACAAACAGTGCTAAAGCATAATCACCATTCTGAAAACAATGGTGAAATATTTATTCAGACCTATTAATAGACAACTAAGTAAATACCTCTTTGGACATGGTGGTACGGCTCAGCACTGTCCTCAGCTGCCTACTACAGAGTCAACGTTTGCAGACCAACCCACTTTTTGGCTACGCCAAATGCGCAGTTTGACTGGAGCAGTTGGCTCAGTGAAGTGAGTGGTATTATAATGATTGGAGAGGTTCAAAACCCGCCAAAGTGTGCTGGAAGTTGATTGGATCAAACTATTGCAAATCAATTATAATGTTGTGTACACATTTCAGTACAAACAAATATAGGCCTAGTGGAACATCCTGTGTTGGTACCACATTTTTGCACAGATTAAAGCAAAAACAAGTGAGATTTTTTCATTAACTAGACTAGTTCCTTAATAAAAACCAGTTTGATTTCAACTGTCAACCAGTGAACTTGCTACTGCAACATGTCACGTTGTATTATATGCCTTTCACATAGATGGCACCAAAGAGCTGTACTTTGCAGGATTGTGTATTTTTCACAAATTCACCTTGTGATAGCCTTCAGTGCGTCAACCACTAGATTTGTTTGTTTGTTTGTTTGTTTGTTTGCTTGTTTGTTTGTTGGACGACAGATCTAGTAGAGATTTTAGACAGTAACATTAGTAAGGGGAATCAAATAAGTCAAATGCATGCTCTTTCACCAGTCCATAGTAGTTTTTCATAGTTCTCACGACAGATGGCGACAGGGAGCTTTGCGCCATGTGTTACATAGTAGAACGCAAGAAGAAGAACGTGTTAGGTTGTTCACGTCATCAAGGAAGTAAAGATGGACTCGTTCGCCCTGGTATGGTGTCCCTTTAAATGAGAATATTTTAATGATTAGTCAGTATAATGCATGGTATTTCAATGATAAAATATGTTGTATTAAGTGTGTGCCTCAGACGTAATACTTTCAACGTTTCTTATTCTGTCGAAACGGACTTTCTACGAGGCAGAAGCCTAAGCGGAGCTTACCAAAGGGGGCTGTTATTATTATTATTATTAATATCATCATTATTAGGCTTATTATTATTATTGTAAGGAATGATGGATGATAGATTGACATTTGACCTATCGCTCCTATAATTTGATGGATCATTGTTCTGAATTTAAATGTCCAGAGATTGTCATAAGAAAAAAAATTATGCAGCAACTAACAACTCCATGCTGATATTCTGTTATGCTTCCAGGAACCCACACTGTACACAGTAAAAGCAGTACTCATTCTTGATAATGATGGTGAACGACTGTATGCAAAGGTATGCTATTTTAAGATCCTCACAATATTAAATATACATGTGGTGTACATATTTGACTATTCCCTTCATGTACAACATTTACTACCACAAGTCAGGGACGGGCAGTAGGCCTATTTGAAATATGTAGGCTAGTTCATTTTGTAGTAGGCTAATGATTAGTTCATTATAATATTTTGTAATTTGTTATTAGGTTGATGACAATTGCTTTGTATTTTGTATCAAAAACTTAATTGACATGTAGTTTAGTTTAAACATAGGCTACTTGCAAATATTTGTGGTAAAACCAAAAGTGCAAAACAATGAATGTAGCCTCTGGGCAAGCCAGCACCAGTCAGAGTTGTGATCAGAATATTGAAATTGAGGAAGATGATCCAGTGCAAGATGAGTAACGGTTGCTCACACATGCAATGTACTCCCTCTCATACCAACCTCAAGTTTCAACCTCAAGTTCCGTTAGAACTCTAATCATAAGTTTCTTGAGAACTTTAATCAATCTGTCAGTAGGCTATGCATGGAACTGGTAATTATGGTAACATTGCTCAAATAGTTGCCAAATGTATTTATCGCCTAAAGCAGGGATTCCCAAACTGGTACCACCGGTGGCATGCATGCAAGTTGCTTCTTTGGGGTACACAAGATGAAAAGGGCTATGGCGGAGAGGTGTTCAAAATGAACTTTTAAAATCTTTTGTAATTAATTAATGTATAAATAAATCATTTCGAATTAGGTCATAATGATGGAAACATAACATTAAAGGATATAATTTGTAAACTGTATAGTAGGCTATGTTATCATTTAAAAAAAAAAAGGGTGGTTTGTTAAATGCCTGGAATACGTCAGTAGAATGTGTTACTTTTTAATGTGTCAGATGGTGGGGGTACGGATGTAGAGGGTGGTATGTGGGGGGAAAAGTTTGGGAACCGCTGGCCTAAAGCAACACAATAAAAAAAACCCTCATCTTTATGCCCCTTGGAGCCAATATAACACTTATAATATAACAATTTAGCACTTACACAGTACCCACCCAGTTAGTTAAAAAACAACTGAAAGGGTCATGATCCTTCCTGATCAACATCGTTACACAGTGTAGTATCCGAGAACTCTGGATTCAGCTCAGTTGTGACTTTTTGAGTGCATCTCTGATACAGTATTTAGGCTATGAGATGGAACAGGCTGGTCAGCATAATTGATCGGTTGACTTATTTGTAGGTTTATGGCATGTCTCATAGGCAGAGAAAAGCTGTTGCTCAAACAGTGTCCACTTAATCAATAGAGTTTTATTTTAGTATTTACAAAAATACAGTATTTTATTTTGATACATGGTGTGGCTACTGTATTTTTTGGTTTGTTTTGATACACTTAAAATTACGGTATTTTATATTTTATTTTAAAATACGTTTAGATGTATTTTTGTCCATCCCTGACCCTGACAAGAGTGGGTTTTCAAGAGATCATGTAGGCCCTACTTTATCTCGTTTCTGTAGTATTATGATGACACATACCCTACAGTAAAGGAGCAGAAAGCATTTGAAAAGAACATCTTCAACAAGACTCACCGTACAGACAGTAAGTTACTGTTTAATCATTTATCTTTCAGACACTTCAGAATCTGACTATCTCTGTAGTCTCAGACCATTAACCATTTACACTCACTAGTATGCTCTATCACGTACAATGCTGCATCTGTCTCCCCAGGTGAGATTGCACTTTTAGAAGGACTGACCGTGGTCTACAAGAGTAATATAGACTTATACTTCTATGTCATTGGAAGCTCACATGAAAATGAGGTAAAAACAACCATTAACAAATCAACTGACACCCATTTGATTATTTGCTGTAATATACTTGATTTTTAAAAATATAACTTAAAAATAAATATAATATAACTTGATTTTTCCTGTTTCATCAGCTGATGCTGATGTCTGTCCTGAACTGCCTGTTTGATTCTCTCAGTCAAATGTTGAGGTAAGTCATTCTATGTATGTTCCAATCTCCAACATGTACTTCTGTATGCTAATCCCTCATTGAGGTTAATACTTCATAAAAATGTTCCCTATTATTTAACCCAACAGGAAGAATGTGGAAAGAAGAGCTTTGCTAGAGAACATGGAAGGATTGTTCCTAGCTGTCGATGAAATTGTAGATGGAGGGTAGGACCTGTTCTTTTTTTATCAACCAAGGCTTCACCTCACAGATTTAAAAAAAAAATAAAAAAAACATTTGACGTGTTAAACAATGCAATGACTTTCATTGTCACATCTAACTGAAAACATAAGAGTAAAAGTTATAAAAAGTTATAAAACTACTTCAAGGGTAATTATGGTGTTACAGCAGCTATTCATAATATAAACATATATCACACATAGAAATACAAGTAAAAAATAAATACAATTGGATATTAAAGTCTCAAGTGCAAGTGGTTGCAAACTGTGCATGGTCTCTCAGAATGTGGATTTTAATATAGTTGTGTAGGGCAGGGGGTTAGATGACTAATCAAAATGGAAGAACTATTAACTGTTGTTACATTTATGTTCATGTGTACTGTTCATGTACGCAAACTGTGCATTTATTGCTGAACTAAAAACAACAACAAAATGGTTCTGAATACGAGGGTCCACTGTATAGATGCTACTACACGTTTGTACAGTGTTGAAAATATTAAGTTATTTCCTTGAGTAAATGTTAAAGGGTTAGCATAGGAGATACAAAACATAGTTTTGAAATGATGACACTATTTCATTGTACATCTTGTCATAAATATCTTATCCATCAACAATCCAAGTTTGTCAGGTTTTCATTTTATATAATTATTTTAGTCTGCCTGGTCGTCCTTCGTCTGCCTGTCTCCTCTTTCATAGTTGTATGCTTTCTTATGGTATTGTATTGTATTCCCTGACCCTGGTTTTTCTTTTCTTGATGCTTAGAGTCATCCTAGAGAGTGACCCACAGCAGGTTGTCTATCGTGTAGCATTAAGGGTAAGCAGCGCTATCTCTCCAATGATATTTTGTTGTTGTCATATGTCTGTATCCAGAGGCGGACATTCCTAGTTCCAAAGAGTAGAAGTCATGCCATATATTCTTTCTACCACTGCACTTAACACAGGTGATATCTCTAATTATCTGATCTACCTGGCCTGGCAGCTAATTAGGATGAGCTGGTTTCCAAAATGGTTGGACCAAATACTTGGCAGGACTATTACTCTTTGGAACCAGGAATGTCTGCCTCTGTCTGTATTCTCAGGAAAATTTTGACTACAGAGCTTTCACATTCGCTTTCTTTGCAGGGTGACGATGTTCCTTTGACAGAACAGACTGTGACTCAGGTAAGAGGACCTCAGCTGCTATTATCTGTGGTTTATCTGTTACACAGACACATGTGATTCACACCAGATTTTGTTTGAGCAGTCTAATTTGGAATAATTTGGATGTAGTCGATTATGTCACTCATCAATAATTCTCCTAACTCTATAACTTTATGAATATACTGTAGTTATGTCCAGTCAGCATCGACGCATTCCCTTCAATGTGTGGAAATCTAATTTCTTTTCACCATCTTCTTTGTTTTTAAAGGTGCTTCAGTCGGCAAAGGAACAAATCAAATGGTCACTACTGCGGTAGTGTAGGAACCATAATCACTGAATACACACACACACACACACACACACACACACACACACACACACACACACACACACACACACACACACACACACACACACACACACACACACAGTGACATTCCTGTATTCATGCCTCTGTATATCTCAGAGATCATTGCACTGAATTATCCATTAGAGGACATCAGTCATCCTCTATATACTTGGTTATGTTTGTGAACTGTTTCCAGTAAGAAGGTATTCCTAAGTAGCTCCTTCTGTTGTAAGCAATACTCCATAATTACTATTTTGTCATATTTGACAACAACCCTGATACATAGTTCTCTGTTCTTCCCATTTCTCAGTGTATAGAGATATGTGTTTTCTGCCCTGCTATTGCCAGTGGGTAACTGTGAAAAGTGGAACTGAAGTGTAACCCTTCAGTATGTCTGTGTGTTATGAACTCCAAGAACCGTATACAAATCATTGTGCATTGTGTGTCACTTGGCCTTGTTTATACCTTGATGAAAAATAAACTGTTAATAAATGTGAAAGAATTCTCAATAATTTCTCATGTTTGTGGAGGTTGGTCTGCCAGTAGATGATGGAACCAACAGTGCCATCTACTGGTTGTAAGAGGGAGATTTTCATCAGACCTCCTTTAGTCTCAAAGCTATAAGAGGGTATGATCTGCAAGTGTGGGATATTGTCTAACGCATAAACAACACTTTACTCGTGTAATACACACCTCCATTTATTTTATGGAATTATACATTATGGAATATACACTTTGCTGTGCCACAATTTTGCAATATATTGTAATATATTTCTAACAAAATAATACTCCATGAGAACATCTGAGTGTCTGCAATATTGTAGTGTGCATATAGTGCCCAATATTGCATATGTGTATATGGGAGTGAGGGTTAGGACAGGGCCCTGTTTTGCCAGAGGACCCCCATAGAACATCATGGACAGCATTGTTATCATTGGAGTGTCCAATGTTACATTCTGTCACAGGGTCCAAATATTTAGAAGTAATGCTGCATAGGCCTGCTCTATGTGTTTAGATATTTTTACAATGGCTGTACATATTATTACAAGTGACAAACACCAAATATTTACACAATCATGTCTCAGTAATAAATAGTAAAACAAGTAGCCTAGTTAACATTGATTATTTTGGTATTCTACTAAAAGAGGATTATTGAGATAAATTACTTTTTTAAAAAGTTTGCCATAGCCAAGGAAACTTAGTTTGACTTTCAGTTATGTTACGTCCTGGATAGCAACCAACAAACAAAATAAATCACAGAATTAGGCAATTCAACTACCAAGTAACAACTTTCATTTTTCAATACGTCATCATTGCCACGTGCAGTCTCACCACACACCACTGCATCCCAAAATGTACACTGGCATTTAGCAATCATCTAGAAGCAGCCAGCGTAAGCACCGTCTCCAAGGTAACAACACAGTGACTGGGGCACACTCGTCCCATGCTTAACCGGATGATTGAGGGCGCACGTAAAACCTGAAATCTGAGACTGCCTGGGAAGGGACAAGTGTGTGCAGTTCCTCTAAGCATCTGCCTGTCCATCGCATGCCTGGTTTTGTAGCGTCTGGGACTGGGGGTGCAAGATAAGGCAATCGCATCTCTGTCTAAATTTAGACAGCAAGGCTGCGTGTGTGTTTACCAGTCGGAATTTATCACTGAAGTGCCAGGTTTGGGGACGTGCTTCTTCACCTGCTCCTAGGGAAATGCTGGGTCCTGCTGACTCCTGCATTCATTTTAACTCCCTCTGATAAATAGTCCATTAAATGTAGCCTATATACAGAGCCTCAAACTCTCTATTGAAATTATGGTTATGGTTATGATTTTTAGCAGACGCTTTTGTCCAAAGCGACATACAAATAACAATAGTTAAATTTAACAGTTAACGATTTAAAAAGTTGGTAAGACTACACCAAAGAGAACAGCAATAATAAACAACAATTTCAAGTCAATCAATAGGCTAGTGAAAATAAATAAATGCTATTATATATAAACCGTAACGCATAAGAAATGCTTAATAAACTGAGCGCATGTTGAACAGATATGCCTTGAAAGGCACTGGAGAGCACTGGGCAACTCATTTCACCAACAAGGATCCACTATGAAAAATAGTCTTGAATTTGACCTAGCATTTATGGCTGGTCGACACAACAGACCGCAGTGGGTCGTTGGGGATATACATCTTGATCACTAAATTAAGATAGCAGGGACCAGATCCAGTCAGTGCCCTATAGGCCAAAGTGAGAGATTTAAATTTAATCCTGGCCACTATGGGGAGCCAGTGGAGAATAACTAGGGTTACTTGTGTCCTCTGAAGTTTATTTGTGAGAATGATGTATATTTGTGTATTATTATAGGAATAATTCAGAGGGATTGAAGGGACTGAAAGCATTGAAGCAGTAGAGACCTGTTTGAATTTTACACTGAGCGCTAAACAAAAACAGGGAGGGTACATTTGTGTTTGTGTGTGTGTGTGTGTGTGTGTGTGTGTGTGTGTGTGTGTGTGTGTGTGTTCTATTCTGTTCTGTTCAGCCATTTGTGTCTTGACTCGGAAGCTGTGCAAACCTTTCTACCCTGATAAAGACTAAACATCCAGTTCCCTGCCTCTGAAAGACACACACAAACACAACCACACTGTGTTTGAGCTTGAAGAGACAAGCCCTTTGTGCGTAACTTATCAGGTTTGCGAAACGTGTTGCTGCATGCATTGTGCAGCCGTGTTTGTATTTATTCGTCGTCACCGGGCACTGCGCCAATCTCAGTATACCGTCGTCGGCAACAACTCAGAATTTTCAGTTTTATTCTTTATGGCCGTCGCGAGGGCCGTTTGTGGCTTAGCACGCGCTCGCACTGCCCTGCGAGTGGCTCCAGCGGGAAGCAGGCCAAGAACAACTCACGCTCCCCCCTCGCTTCCTCCCCATTACAGCATAATGACCATAACTCAGTTTCGCAGCTCGCCTCCAAAGCCTGTACCATGATAACAGTCAGTGTAACTGTATCCATGCACTAGCACTGCTTCTGCAGGTCCATGCTTTGCAAAAAAAAGAGAAAAAACTAAATATGGTTCCCTTATTTCTGGTATGCGTTGGTTAAAAAAAGAGTAAGGGAGGGTTCATCCAACAGGGTTATGTTGTAGAGGGGACACTGGGGCCGGGACACTGCAGAAGTCACATAGGCATGAGAGTAAGCTGCCATTCGGGTGAAAATGAACATCATTTCAGGCATTTTGGGCAGTTATCAATTAGCACAAATATAGCGACTCATGTGTCAAACTAATTGCCACAAAGAGCATGAAGTTCACAGAGAATGATACTTAGGGACTGGCTAACTCATTGCACAAGCCCGGAGAGTGACTTTGGGAAAACATAATTTGAGCCAATGACCTAAACAGCTGCACTGTGCCTCTTGCCATGCACCTTTTCCTGGCCCAACTGCAACAGTAAAACCAGGAAGTGTCGGGTGGTGCCAGCAGCCAAATATTAATCAGGACTAATGCTGGTTCTGCCACAGTGCCATTGACCTATTTCATGTAAATTCATTTTTAAACAGTTTTCAGTGTAGAGAAATGTAATTAGTGGATAGTAATTTAAAGGAGAATAAAGGATAATTGTGCTGATATTTTATAAGAACTTCCTTCTGTGTCTTCCTTTCCTTTCATTTCCCTCTCAATTCCATAATCCAGTGCTAGGTCCCCTCCAGCCCGCCACCCTCCTCTGATGAGCGTCTGCTATGTTGGCCCTCTGTGAACACTAAAGACGTCACAGTCAAGAATCATTTCTTTTGTGACTTCTCCTTGGTGAAAAGATTTACATAATGCTCTTTGTTCTAGCGATAGTTTTGAGATCCTCAAAATGCATCTAAAGAATTGACCTTGTTTGCAACTGATTAATTTTCCTGGTTGTGGTTTGTAGGCTATATGATAATGGTTATGGTTATTGTTCTGTTCATTTGGTTTAGTCTGTTCATAATCATTTTTGTCATTTTATTTAGGTGAAATGATGATTTTACTATAAACTGTTAATATAATGTTTATTGTCACCGCCATCATACAAATAATACGTCTGCTTGGAACCATGAACAATCA
Organism: Sardina pilchardus; assembly: GCF_963854185.1. NCBI lineage: Eukaryota > Metazoa > Chordata > Actinopteri > Clupeiformes > Clupeidae > Sardina > Sardina pilchardus. Next base: position 7,254,427 of record NC_085002.1, on the reverse strand, counting down.
TTTTCATTCACAGTGCAGTGATTAGATTTTGTGGTATGCACAGATATTGCCTCGGGCCTGGTTTTTGCTCAGGTGATGTCCATGTAACATTCACTCCTGCTCTTTGTATGATCCATATACCAACGTGAGTTGATGTGTGTGGTGTCCTCTGTCTTATCTCTTTTGTCATGTTCCAACTCGAGCGCTGGCATAGATCTTAAATCAGTGCGCACAAGAATGAAGCAAAAACTCTTCTCACCCTTAAAAGCAGTGGCATGACAGGCATGCATAGCTCTCATTTGCAGGCCTCATTTTTTCCTTTTTCCCTTACCCCTTTTCACCCCCACCCCCTCTTTCTCCTCCCCCTCCCCCAGTGGATTCCCTAGCAGCAATGCAGCGGACATTAACAGACCCCCCCCTCCAACCTGACAGATTTACGGCTGCCGCCATACCATTGGCCGCCAACCTGACAGCGGTGATTTAATGCTGGGCTCCCATTGGCGGAGCCCTGACAAGGGAATTTATGGACGTACTGTGATTCGCCGCTGGCTCTCTTTGAGGTGAATTACGACCCTGGCGCTGATAGGACACAGAAGCAGTGTGGGGTTGCGGTCGTAAAACCACTGTCCCGCGAGGGGAGGGGAGGGGGGGAGGGGAGGGCGTGGGGGTAAACCTAGGTCTTGACGTCAGCAAGGAAAGATTGGAGAGAGATTGCAAAGGGGAGAGAGGGAGCGGGACACAGAACAGAAGATCTAGAAATTAGAAGTGAAGCGATAAAGACGGGGTAATGCAGAGTAAATCAAAAATCATACATCACATAAAATAAATAATAACACATCAAAAATGGAAGGAAGCTTGGGGACTGTATAGGAAAAAGCTGGTATAGGAATCTGTGTCATTCAGGAGATGGGAAGAAAAGAGAGAGTGAAAGGAAAGAGGGAATGTGAAAAAGATGTAGAGAGACTGAAAGGGAGAATGAGATAGATAGAGGATGATGCAGAGGATAGATGAGCAGAGGGACGAGGAGCCGCCCTGGGAGGACTGGACGCGCACACGTGATTTAGTGCTGCAGTATTCTCCAGGCCAGCAGAAGTCCTCCTGTGTGAAGCTTTTGTGAAGACGCTTCGCCTCTCGTTTGGAAACGCATGCATCATAGTCGCCTCATTCAGCTTTCAAAAGAGCCACGACGAGCCATTGTGTCCAGTGCAAATACCCTGCAGTTTCACAGAAGATGGACGAAAACATAACGTCTGCACTGCACACAGCCAAAACCGTAACACTGCAATAGGGAACAAGATGGAGGCTGTTCACTGTGCCATTACCAAAAATATGTTGTAGCGTATTCATTAAATATGGATAATGGTGTTGAGGTTACGTACGAAATAAATAATATGGTCATGACGTCTTAAAACATAAAAGCCTTTTTGCTTGGCCACAATTGGGGGCAGAATTACTGAATGCCTTACACACCCTCGGCGTCATTACATCATTCGTATCATTGTGACCCATATGGGTTGAGTAAATTGCTTAGATTTGAAGAGACAGGCTAATATATCCTTATGTCAGAAGTCCATTTTAATGCAGGAAACTAAGTTCTCGGGCTGGCTTTTCTTCCATTTCCAACCTCTGAGTTATGTGTTGTACTATTGAATAAAAGGGTCTGCTTGTGAGTTTGTGTGTGCATCATACCAGTCTAGTGATTGGACTGATAAGCCTGTGCATGAACATAGACTTCCTTGCGTCCATTTTACAGCATGTGCATTTCTATGTGCATTTCTGTCCTATGCTCCTGAACAGTAACACAACACTTGCACTTTTGAGGTGAGTAAATAATAATCGCATGGAATCAAACAATGAAGAAAAATAGAGGGGCCTGAAACGCCTTCTTCTTGTTCCTGTAGCACTATTATGAAATAGAAATTCAAATGAGGTGTGTGGACAAAGGCCCGCGACGGCAGCACATGCTTTATGGCTGTGATGGTATATACCAGGTTTTATGACTTCATACAAAATTAAATTCCCTCCCCTCTGGTGTGGGTGGTGAGCTATGGTGCAAGTTACTCGGGAAGCCTGGGGAGCAGGAGGGCCTCCTCTTCACTCTCGCTTTTTTGAGCCGCTCCCTCCTTCCTCCCCCTTTTCTCTCTCTTTCACACACACACACACACACACACACACACACTCTCTCTCTCTCTCACACACTCTCTCTCTCTCTCTCTCTCTCTCTCTCTCTCTGAGTCATAATCAGATCTTTTGCTTTATTCTATCCCTCCTGATACTGGGCAACGTTCCAAGGTGCTTTCTTCTCACGTGGATATTTGGAATTTTTAACCTTTATTAGGCTTTCCCTGTAGCATGCTGAGTCATCCTTTCGAATAGGACATGAAAGACAAGGCTGCGCCCACAAAGTAATCCACAACGCATGGTTGCTTAATGCAAGTGATCACTTTCAAAAGTGCTAAATATAGTCCTTAGGAGTACACAAGATGAATATAGCATTCACAAGAATGTCAGCGAGAGGCGATGAGTCAGAGAGAGGAGGTGGAAGGAGGAGAGAATGAGAGAGACGAATGCATAGTGCATAGCGCCAATGCCCCTTTAATACCTTCAATGACCCATGAGAACGAGGCACGCAGCACTGCAGACTCACCTGTCAAATTCAATCTGGCCTCCTAATCCTTCATTTTCGAGATGAAATACTTGGCGGCTGCAGCACACTGCAGCTGGATATCGGCCTGTTCTCCTCTCTCGAACAATGTCATCTTGTGGTCACAAGCTGTGTGTGTCACCGATTCAAGACCAAAACGTCCATACCTGTGTCAAAACACTGTGGATAATCTGAAAGGCTGTTACAGCAGAATGCACACAGCACAGATAGGAATCCTATCACGGTATTCCTTTCCATTTAATCATTAGAACATCCAGTATGTCAGCACTCAAACAAATTTATCTCTCAAATTTCTGTTGACTGACATTTACTAACAAGGCTTCATTATTGCGTGGATCCACACATACACACACACTCACTCAGGCACAAACAGACAGACACACACACACACACACATCAAATAATCTCTGATGTCTGATTGCTTCCTCAGGTCAATTACACTGTCGTCACCCACTGTCAATCACAAGCCCATTTGTGCTTGTCTGTCGGTCTATTATGGCCTTAGCAGGACATACCTTGTTGATTGTAATATTTACAGTCCTTACCCTCTCTCCAGTTATCATTCAAATGATTTAGTATAGTACCTGTTGACCTATCTGTGCTTTTCGTTTAGCAAATAGTCATTACAATACTACAATTGCAAGTCATTATAATACTACAATGCATGTAATTTCTCTCTTAAAACACACACACACACACACACACACACACATCAATGCAATTTCTCTCTAAACACACACACACAAAGAACACATCAATGCAACACTTGAGATACAGTAAAGATACAGTTAATGTTCATTACTCCATTTTGTAGCACGGCTATCATCAGCCCCTCTCCCAAAATGGCTCCAACCACCCCTCACCCTCCCCCCTCCATCTCTCCAACCCCCCAACCCCCCTCCACTCTTCTTTAGACCCCTATTCTGATGCACCGGAGGCCATCCATAATTTATGAGCTGTGTTTGCAGCCATTATTACGATGGTACTTTTATCTTTACTGTATGCCTTTTAATTTATATCTTTTCATTACACTCCGCCACCAGCACTGAATAGCCCATACATCCCTTGTGAGGGGAGCGTTAGCAAGTTAATGGCAAATAGTAAACAACTAAATGTGGGGTTCATGGGCATTGCAAATCTTGTCAACTTGTAAGCGCATGCCATGATTGCTGATGTGTCTGTATGAAATCCATGACCTGGATTACCTTGGCGAATACAAACTGTTTGTGAAACGACACTGATTGAACTTTTGACTCAATTCAGAGAGAGTGAGTGTGTATGTGTGTTTCTTTGTGATATACAGTACCGGTGGCTATAATAAGTTCACCTGTTTATTTTACCATAGCAAGGCCCATTGAGATTGATTGTAAGAGATTGTAATGAAACAGCTGGTTTAGAAGTACACTTCTAACAGAAATGTAACATGCTGCTACTCTGTATTGGAGGTCAAAATGTCTTTAGCTTTATATGTAGCAATCACATTAATGTTAATACAAATAATGTGCACTACAGTTCCCATTCCGTTCTGGGAGTGTGCTTCCAAACCTCTGTGGAAGCATTCAAAGAGCAGTGTATGATAGGGGACGTGTGTGTGTGTGTGTGTGTGTGTGTGTGTGTGTGTGCACTGAGATCAGGAGATGCAGAGCTACAGTCAGACAGACCCCGAGCACATCTGCTTCATTAACTACCGTCATTAATTAACACGGACGGCCGAGCTGCCAGACGCCTGACGGATTGCTGCATTAACACATCCGCTGATAAATTTATTAATTAAACATTAAACAAGCTGGAGACCTCTGACCTCGTAGAGAGGGACAGCCTTGGAGATAAGGGGTGCTTTTAAGGGAATTATGGGTGATTTACAGTGGCGTGGGGGGATTTCGGTGGAATCTCGGATCAAGCGGGCATCGGGAGACAGGGGGACTTCATCCACAGATGAGCAGGAATGTGTTTAAAAACATGAAACATTAGCCTTTTTTTGTGGAAAATATCTTTTTTTATCTCCCTCTAGCCTCATTTCCGAACACAGGCCAAGGGCCATCAGAGTCACAAGTGCATCTCACAATAACCTCATGGTACCCTCAAATGTGTCTCACCTAGGGAAACCAGCCAGACATATGGACACCGCTACATATCCACATACTGAGCACTCCTACCCCCCTCTGTCCAGAACAACTCCTACTTCACTTAGGATGACTCTGTGTTAAGTGCTCGAGGCCTCGGGAGAGCAGTAAATCAGACATCAATGGCATATTCAGAGAGAGGGGGCAGAAACAGAGAGCGGGAAAGAGACAAAGAAAGACCAAGACATGGCATTAAGCCCTAGGGTGCAGAGTTTAAAACCACTGCTTGTGCTATATGAAGCCTAGCGATGAAGCCACTTATCTACAATCATCCAATAAGGAAATACAGTATTTGACATTTATCAAAGAATATATATAGTGTTTATGCTATAATATGGTAGACAATTGCCAGAATAACTTCACTTTTAGCGGACTATGTTCTAAACAGAGGCATACCGTATACATTATTTGCTTTAACTGTAGCCACGATTCCAGGACCCAGTGCTGGAGCCTATTCATCTGAGCAAGATTTACTCCCCTGCTCCTAAATGAAGCACTGAATTATAAATCATGATCAATTTCAGCTTCACCACAAAAATAATGTCCTTATCTGTACAACCTGATGGTATCAATCGAGATTGAGCGAAAGGTAGCAACTCGACAATCTATTTCTGTGTTGTGCTTAATTAAAATGAAACATTCCCCCACTGTCAACTTGCCCTAATTAAAGAAAGCATCCCTCAGAGAGGATCACCATAAACCCTAATTTGCTGCTGAAGGTGACAACAGTGACCGAGAACAATAGCGCCGAAGCTCCTGGGAGTCATCTGTGCCTTCTCCCCGCAGAGGCCACAGATGCTAGCTCTGCTGAATGGACACACCTGACTTGCTCTCGTCCTGTCCTCCCTTCCCTTCCTCCGTCCTAATCATTTTAAGTCTCCTGCCTCCCCCATCAGTACTCAGGCTTTCCCGATGAAGCTCAAATATGTGTGTGTGTGTGTGTGTTATTAGTCGTAATGGCTCGCGGAGGTCTATGGACTGGAGAGGACACTTAGGAGGCAAGGTCACTGCCTTTTTCCCCCTGGTTTGGAATGAGATTTTGGAGGTTTGGTTTGTGGACGGGAACAACGGTGTGAGAATGCCACTCTGGTGGAACGGAACGTTCAGTCAGAACGCCCATTTAACAAGGTCGACAGCGTCGGGCTGGCAGGGACTCGTGATGCCTCTAGCTTTCTCAGATGGCAGGCTGAAAAACATCAGAGCTGTGACAGGAACACTGTCTGCTGCCAATGGCAATCACAGTATCTGTAAAAATCTAAAGCTAAATCAAACCACTACTGTAAAGCAATTGTGACTACTTGCTCTAGAAACAGAACAAGGGATTTTGTTGAATTAAACTGGATTTGTTTAAATCCCAAACAGCACCCTCTTCTGGGGAAATGAAGGGGATGTTCCCATGATACGTCCTCCATTTTAGGGGCCTGTTCTATCTAGATCTTTTTTCCTGCCAAGAAACAAATTGAGAAATAAGAAATTGTATTGTATAAAAAAGGTAGAAATCTGCATGGTTTGTGTAGAATACGAGAGTGTCTGCAGAGTAATGACAAACAATAAATATTTACTTTTACAAAGTATTTTTTATTTCTGCATAATGGAAGCCCCTCTCCTCACTCCATACAATGAAAACTAATTGGATCACAAGGGTACATATTAGTTTGCCCATTTTTTCTTTACAATAATTATCATGATATCACATTATTTTTTATTAGAAAAGATGTCTTTGCAAATATTTTTTCACCTACACAAAATAAAAAACAAAACAATATAAGCTCTTAAAACTGATGACTGTAACTGCATGCAAGCCTATGAGAATAACAAAAAGACTAGTCTGTGTTTTCTACCATAGACGCGGTCTCTTGACTAATGTCGCTATCAATATAGTTCACTAAAATCAAATTTGGGGTGGGTTGGGGTGAGGGGGAAGGAGAGTTAATACAAGAGGGAAAAAATATATACTTTTTTTTTTCTCCGAGGTACAAAGACCCTTATGAATCATCCAAATGACTGGATAAGTTCTGCCCACCACGTGTGTCGAGTTGAAGAGAGGCTCTGTCTAAATTCTAAACTCTAATTCTGTTTAAAATAACAAAAACAAAAAAATCTGTATTTTTTTTATTTCTTTATCACTCCAGTGTATTTAAAGTCATATTAGAAATAAAAAAAAAAGGTCCTTGAAACACAAACAGAATCATGTTACTACAGTATGCAACTAAAAGAGGAGGAGCTTAAGTTCATTTTTTGTCAAATTCAAATAATCATAATTAAAATATATATATAAAAAGTGGATTAAATACAGATTTGGCAACCCTGCCTTCCCTTGTTGCACTTGTGGATTACATGACGGGGTTGTCAGATCAGCTATAAATCAGCATGCAGGACCCAGAGGTAACAGTTGGCCCATAGTCGGTCTGTGGGTTGCCCAACAGTTCCATTGTGCCCTTCAAAATGCCAAGGCGCGGTACAGCAGAGGCTGCTAAGCATTGACATGTTTCATCAAAAGTCTGTGACAGGGTATAGAGCAAACTCCTAGACACACAAACCCACCACAAGCACTGAGGGCAAGGACTACGATGGAATCTTGTCTTGGGGGTGAGCACGCGTTAAGGCCGACTTCCCCAAAGAGAAAACACAATTTCAATGCTAGCGTTACTCCAACACCATCACTACTTAATAGGCAAATATGAAAAAGTTATGACCTCAAGGATGCCAAGTTACATCATTTCCACATACAGGACCCCATAGGTCTTAGATGCTCAAAGTAAAAGCGACTAGGGCTGCCCATCACACTGCCTGTCAAAAATGAAAAAATCCTTGTTACTATCCTTCTTAAGTCCTTTTTTCCAACAAATATCCATGACAGATAATATTGATACATTTATGGATGATAATATTAATTACAAAAACAACAGCAGCATAGCTACTCTATGATCCATGTGGTAACTGAAGCAATCAGGTGCCAGAAGGGTAGGCGAGGTTTCGTTACAACGGCGGCTTTGGAAAAAACGTTTGTCTGTTTGTAAAAGGCAGTGACTATCTCAAATATGATTTTAAGTGAAACGATAATTACACCATTAAATTCAAAGTAAAAATAACATACATTAAAAACAAACAAAACAAAATATATTGAAAAACATTAGCACATCCTAAGGCCACAAGATTGAATATGTCTTGTTATAGGCTGAGCACATTGATCTGTATACATGGTTAAGTGGTGGGACTTAGGAAAAGACGTCTTGTGCTGTCTCAAATGTCTGTAAAAAGCACGACGGGGCTGCGGTCACCCCAAAAATGACAGCACAGGCTCACGTATGTGTTTCTCTGAAGTAGCGACAGGACTTCCAGATGTTGCTAATATTGTGCCATCGCCGACATACGCAGGCAAGCGTTTTTGTTTTTTTTTTGTTTCGCTTTTGTAAAGTTCTCTTGCCCGTGAGTTGGCATCCTGGGGCGTTTTTCAGGGAGGTGGGAAAGTGGCCGGCTTTGTGGGAGCCGCACGCGGCGCGTGTGCGCCGTTTCCGTTTCCGTCGCCAGCGCATCAGTGGTGCTGCAGACGAAAAAATGGCGGCAACTAACCGCAATCAGGACCGTCTCTACCACTACTCCCACTGGCCCCCCTTTTCACAAACATCACACAAAATATACAAGGGACGTGTGATCAGTCTTGGGTTCACACTATCAAGCTCCATCACTGGAACTACGGTCGTCAAAAACTATTTACGGAACTAGAAAGTTGTACCATTCGTGGATATCCTTTTGAACTACAATGGGCATGACGACATCAATGCCTTTTTTTTCTCCTAGATAGGTTCTCTGTGTAAATCCAGGTATATATGTATGCATCCCTCTTCTTTGCCACGGTGTAACAACAAATAGAGTCCCTCCTGAAATCCCTCTCAACTGCTCTAGTTCCCTTCCTTTAAAAAGTACCACCATAAATCATGACAGCAATTTCAAAATATTAAATGAAAGTAACATGACCTTTTAAAGGAACAAGAACCATGATTAAGTACAAAATAACCATACAACAGTTGAAGGAAGGAAACTAACCATACGTTTGAAATCCCCCCCTTCCCCAAAAACATCAACGACGACAACAACAAGGTAAAAGGAAAAAAAAAATCCCCTCTTTGTTAAATCCCCCCCTCTTGACTGAAAGCTGAATTATCAGTCTTGGCCACAGAGTGGTGCCACTGAGCTCAATGCTGGGTGGCAACGGGTGAGTGTTGCCAGGACAGCAGGGTCTCCAAGGAGCCGATGGCGGTGCGAGGGGGGGGAAGAGGGGGGAAGGGAATGTCAAACGGCGAGACGGCCCGGGGGCGGGTGCAGGGGGCTCCAGGCCGAGGTGGGGGAGGAGGCTCCTGCGGGTAGGGGCGGGGCTCGCAGCAGGGCTGCGTCTCTACCTTAGCAACGCCCCGCCCTGGCAGAGCCGCCTGTGCCTCAGCAAGCGGTCCGTCGCGAGAAGTTCTGCAGAAGAGAGGGGGCGGGAGGGGAGGAGGAAGGGAGGCAGAGAGATCGGGGAGGGGGGAGGGGGGAGGGGGAGGGGAGGGATAGAGAGAGCGAGAGAAACAGGGAGAGAGAGGAGAGGGAGGCAAAAGAAAATGCTTTCAGTAAGAGTATGTGATTAGACTCTCATAGCAAGAGTGGGTGCTTAGGGAGAGAGAGAGAACGAGAGAGAACGAGAGAGAACGAGAGAGAGAGAGAGAGAGAGAGAGAGAGAGAGAATGATGGGGCGAGATCTGAGATGTGTTGAGGTGGTGCCGGTGTCATGGAGTGCTGGTGTGTGTGGGAGAAAGAGAAAGAGCAGCTGGGAAAGATACAGTTTAACTCTGCACTGCCTCAACCAGCAGCAACATTCGTCCATTTCTAAAGCACAAAGAACACAGACATCTGTATGTGATTGTGAGTGTGTTCTGTTCTGCTCTGCTCTGCTCTGCTCTGCTTCTCTCTCCGAGTACAACCACACATCCACGTCTCTCCCATCATTTGTGCTGTTTTATTACAGCGAGGTCCACCTTTACTGGGTCATTTGGAGCAGGCCTCTGCCCTGCATGTCCCTCTCTGTTACAAACAGGCCTGCGAGCCCGTCCGTTCAATTACATTTTAACTGCCGGCCAGCAAAACCTCAAAAGGCAGCTGCAGATACAAGCAAACGTGTCAGAATATTGCTGTTACTGTGCAGGCAATTCTGTTTCTGAGGCACGTGGGCAGAAGAGGACTCCTGATGAGAGAGGAGGAGGATGCGGAGGAGTGCTTGCTGTGATGGCTGCTATGTAAGAGAAACAGCCGGCCTGGCTCAGAGAAACAGCAGCAGCAGAGGCGGTGGCGGCAGCAGCAGCAGCAGCAGCAGCGAGGCTGTTTGTCTGGCTCTGCACCAGATGACGTGGGCGGAGGAGATTCAGAAGGGCTTGGCACGATGTGCACTGGGAACAGGCAATGGGGTGGTGCGCTTCGCTCTCTCCCTCTCTTTATCTGTATATGTGTGTGTGTCTGTGTGTGTGTGTGTGTGTGTGTGTGTGTGTGTGTGTGTGTGTGTGTGTGTGTGTGTGTGTGTGTGTGTGTGTGTGTGTGTGTCACTGCCTTAAAGAGGCAGATGAAATGAGGTTTTCTGCATGCATGTGCATCTGCCTGGACTGTGGGCTATAATTTGAAGGCAGTTGCTTGGCTCTAACATGCAAGTAATGGCAGCGCTGTTCCTGATTCCTGCTGGCAACCGAAAACGCGCTCTCTCTCTCTCTTGTGCTCATTCCAAGCCCCTCGAGAGTACATTCAGGCAAGGAAGAGAGTGTGTGTGTATATATATATATATATATATAAAAAAACTCCTGTATTCTGAGCAAAAAAACAATCCCTGACAACTTTAGACAATTACTTGGTTTTCAGAATGGAAGCTCACAACATAGACGTGTTGGCATGTGTGTGTCTGATACATTTGAATAATCATTCACTATCTGTAGGTTGATGCCTCTTGTACAACCTGGTAGTGTGTGCATTTCTGTGCATGTGTATTTGGTGTCTATGTTAGCGTGCATGCTATGTGTGTGTGCACACCTGCTGGCAGCGTTCACACTGATATGGCTTCTCTCCGCTGTGCACACGCTTGTGCCGTTCCAGGTGGTAGCGCTGGATGAAACGCATGTCACACATGTCACAGGCAAATGGCTTCTCGCCTGAAGAGTGCAAGAAAACAGGTCAGTGCAGTTCCATGGCTCGAGCGCTCCGCCACGTCCCCCCTCGCCCAACACACACACACACACACACACACACACACACACACACACACACACACACACACACACACACGCACACAATAATTTATAGCCATGCATCAGCCTGTCAGCGACCATCAAAGTATACCATCTTATCAACTAATCACTGAAGTCCTCTGAACGGGTGTAAAATGTAAAAAGACCAATTTAGCTCCTATGACAAAGGTTAAAAACGGTTTCAAATCTAACATGGAGTACGGTGTGTACATATTAGGACATCCTCAGTTGTCAGAAATCAGATGAAAATGCATCAGGTCAAGTGAACCGAATTACAGTCATGTCTCAGACACCAGGTCTCGTCATGCTCATCCTCATCTGATGTCTGATTCTTGACCCTTATTTTTTAATCTGATGGTGCAATCCCATAAACATGAGAGACGTTCTCTAGACCTGACCTTTTCATCGGATGTCTGAGACATAATTGTGTAATTCAATAAACTAGACAGAGGTTTTTTCCTGTGATGTCTCACACCTGAATCTGATAGCTGAGGATGTCCTAATATGCGCACTATACTGGAAATACGATCAGATTACTTATACAACATTCTTGGTCAACGAGCTTGATTTTTCACTATGACTACGATTATATATATATAAAAAAATGCAAATGCAAAACATTTGCAAAATGCAAAAGGAGATTATGAACAATTCATTAAATGTTCTCAGTATTCCTCCTGTGTGCATTTTTGTGCCTTAAGCATTTCATTACTCTTTCATCTCATAAAAACAACTAATCACATTTCATATAAAATGAAAATAATTACAGTTCTAAGGTTAACTGGTCTACAAAAGCGGACATGATCGCGAATGGCCAACAACATTCTGTTCAGCAATCCGTTTGTCTAACTTGAATGGCCTAGACTAAGTCTGATAACTAAGGTATCAAATTGGGCATTAGAAATTCAACACCACAACATAAATATGTATTGTTGTATACTTTGATGTGTACTGCGGTAGGCTGCAAAGCTGACAACACATATCAAGATCAAACAAGACCAGATGCCAAGACAAACCAGTTAGTACGACAACTATTCAATAGAGCTGTTCAGATGTCATCCGATAATTTCATAACAAGTCAACCCTAAGGGCATCTAACACTAGGCCTAAACGAATTAATTTTTTTAAAGAACATACAAAATGTTGCGTAACACGTTTTTAAGACCAGCATAAAAATCAACAGACTGTAACCTTCAAACAACTTTCAACATGGTTGTTGTCTTACCCATCTATAGTTCTCATGTTGAAATGCTAACAGACCATTGACCTTTACTGAAACTCAAAAGGTGATTCATGATGATTCACTGAACAGCTCTATGATTCATGTAAAATTAGACAGCGGCAATACAGCGCCAATACTTCTTTATTCATTGACACCTTAATGGATATTAGGGCATAAACATGTTTTGTCTGAGAAAAACAAAATGGTGAAAAATAAAGTATTGAAATAAAAAAGTAGTAGTTCTCCAAAGGTGTCCCCTTTCTCTACCCACGTCAGTTTATCAGAACAAGACTTGTGTTCTTGCATGCATGCTCTAATCTTTGCATACGACAATGAGTCATCACAGAAGGGAACCCCTTGGAGAAGTAGTCGTTTTGAAAGATGACTAAAACAATTCACCTGAAGTCACACCCTGTCTGATGACATATCCCAAACTCGAGTTTGTTAGAGCTTTTTTATTTTTTACATATAGAGATTTTGTTTTGCTTTGATCTTTTTGGCTCCAAATTTCAATAAACATTGCATGGTGGATTTGAGAGACTCAACAACACCCACTGTATTTGGACTAAGATGTGGCACAGTCTAGACCTTCTTCATAAAGCCGACACATACCCGAGTGAGTGAGGCTGTGTCTCTCCAGGTGGTAACGTTGGAAAAACCGCATGTCACACATGGAACAAGCATACGGCTTCACCCCTAAACGCAGAGTACCAATTTTAGTGATTGTCTAAACAAGGGGCAAAGGTATTCTCCTAGTTTCTTCATAAGATAGCACACCCAATTAAAATAGTTGTTGCGTAGACTATTTTGCCTTCTGTTTACATGTACTTCTACGGTTTTGCAATGGGGTGAAATCAAATTGAATGTCAGGGGTTAGAAATAAGGGCCTAGCCAAATTAGAGGTTAGTACGTTTGAGAAATGTACAGACCATAATAAGGTTTCAGTTGTTGCGTGTTAAGAGGTTTTCCCTGTCATTACATAAGAGTGAGTATCTTTACAAATATTCAAAGCCCTTTCACAAGGATGTTGCCTAAGGCAATGGATCAATGCCAGTATAAAGTGCCCATAAACAACTACTGAAAAGATGTCTTGGCATCCCTCACTTGATACAGGTAAAGGGGAGATGAAAGCAAGGAGACTGCTGATAAATGAGAGAAAGACGAGTCAAGATCCAACGCATGTTGCGCAGACACCATGGTACTCCTTTCAGCTCAGTTAACTACACTGAGCCCAATCTCCAGCAGATCTGTGCACTACAATCCTCCAATAATCAAACAAGAAGGACCCAATGGCTATTATACTCAAAACATCTTTGGCGATAGATCCACTCCCTGCGGGCATGCATGCTTATTGACTGAGGTTTGATTTTTTTTTTTTTTTAATCACCGGCGCATGTGTGGCAGGAGTGGGTGGACACATACCCGTGTGTGTGAGGCTGTGTCGTTGCAGGTGGTAACGTTGGAAAAACCTCATGTCGCATATGGAGCAAGCATACGGCTTCACCCCTAAACGCACAGAGGACCAATATAAACATGCATCTCTCTCGGACTTTCCCTAACAAATATATGACGTACAGAAAAAAAAAAAATTCTGCAACTGCCTTATGAAACCAACTATACCTGAAAGGATGCTATGGTGTCTTCCAGTTATGATCACCTTGCACATGGTTTCGTAAGAGATCACAGACATTATGCATAATCCTCTAAAAACTTCTTGATTACCTACTCATTTTGTGTAGGTCTTTGCAAACCATGTCCATGTCCTTTGCAATGTTACTGGGAATTACTGGGAAGCCTAGACTCTCCAAATAAAGGAAGGAGTTCAGGTCTTTCACATTTTAACACATGGCGTCCAGCATCCAGGATATCACCAAAGCAAAAAATAAATAAATATGAAATAAATAAATAATGTGATGATTATGTTAATGATTTTGTTTTATTATAAGGTTTTGCTTCAAGAGTGGTCTCCAGTTGATTTTTGGACGGGCTGTAGATTTGGACGTGGTGTGCAAGGGCCAATGGGAGACATTTTGTGAACGAGTGCTCATACCCGTGTGGGTGAGGCTGTGTCTCTGGAGATGGTAACGTTGGAAAAACCTCATATCGCACATGGCACAAGCGTAGGGCTTCACCCCTAAACGCACAAAGCACCAGTGTAAGTAGATATAACATATTTTGCTTAATCCCTCATTCATTCAATCATTGCTATAATATATTTATATTTATTTTTTGTCAAAGACAAAGAAAAAAAGCTATCCCTAGCCAATCAACTGTTTGTTTCATTCAAATCAATAAATTTCTGATTTTAGTTGTTTTGTGCCACATTTAGTCCATATCGGGGTAGAAATCTTTGTTTGCTATTGTTGTTGAAGAATGTTATTTATCTTTGGTTTTTAAAGCTAACAGATCGATACAAGAAAAAAGAAGTGACTCCACACCTACCACAGAATTGTCTGAAAATCATATTGCTGTGCTTGTCCTAGGATGAACCGATTTGATAAAACTAAGTGGGCTACGATTTAACACACCATATCAATATGGAATTGCCCGAGTTCCCAATTAAGCAAATCTAGCAGTAGAAATCATGCTTAGCTAGCTAGCGATATATTTTACTACGAAGTTTAACCTAAAGAAATTTAGGATTTAGCTTAACTCTTAACTCAAACTCGAATTTGATGCAGTCCTGGATGTTTCCTCAGTACATTTTTTGAACTTGTGACTTGTGAAAATAAAAATGAAAAGCACAGAGGGTGGTGTCCTACCCGTATGGGTGAGGCTGTGTCTCTGCAGTTGATAACGTTGGAAATACCTCATGTCACACATGGTACAAGCGTAGGGCTTCACCCCTAAACGCACAGAGTACCAGGGTAAGCAGTGTAACATCTTGCCAAGCCTATCTTGTTAATCCTCAGTCCCTCAGCTATATATACCGTCATCTGCATAGTATGCCTTTAACTAATGCCTTAGACCTGACAACTGAATTTCCCCTTTCGGTGGCACCAATTTCCTGTCTAAAATTATACATATCTACAGTCTACAGAGCAGAGAACTAGATAACTATTTCACACACTGCACTACCCATTTTTTGTTGGTAAAAAATGCAACGAAACTCTAACCACATCAGTGGCAACATAATAATAATTGGAATAAATTTAAAGAACATAAATAATTTCTCTGTCGGATGGTGCCATGAAGGATCTCGCCCCAAGAACTAAGAGTTAGCATCAAGAACAGGGTGTTTGACTTCTGAGAATTGTTTGTAGGGATAGAACCAGGTTTAATTTTCTTTAGACAGGACAGCACTTTCCTAAAACGTTGCTGTGCTACAATCATTGTTAGGTGATTGTTTGAAATGATAGACAAACACATTTTTTTTTAAATTTATGATGATTGTAGCACAACAATGCTTATGAGGAACACAGCCAATAATAAATTAGAATTAACGTTTCACCAAATCATGATTGATAGAGCTCAATTTCTTAAGTTAAGGCCCAAACGCTAGATTTGGCCATGTTTTCTGTTGTTATACTAATATTATAATAAACAATGATCAAAGCTAAATAGTGAGAGTTGTCAGTCAGAATGGTACAGAGTAGAAAAGAAAACTCCTACCCGTGTGAGAGAGGCTGTGTTTCTGCAGCTGGTAACGTTGGAAAAACCGCTTGTCACACATGGAACAAGCGTATGGCTTCACCCCTAAACGCACAGAGCACCAATGTAAGCAAACATCTTCCTGATTCTCTTGGTCAAATTAAATCAGATCATTTAAAATTAAAATAGCTTTCATGTTTGCCATGTTAAGTAGGGATTGCTGGTTGGTTGGCAATTTAGATATGCATTGGTTTAAATCTAAATGTAAAAACAAACAAAAAAAAGGTTATTACACTTGGAAAGCGGAAATAATTCAGGCTACAGTGAAACTATACAATTAAATCTACTGACATTGGCTCCTCAGGGTCACTTAGCCTGTTCTGTCCTGACTGTGGATATTTATTGTCATTTCAGTGGCATTTCCTCTCTATCAAACTGGTGAAAACTAGAGAGCGTACATTTGTCATTTCCCTTATTAAGCATCTATTGACTATTGTGTTGATAACTGTACATACTTCAATGGCAATCACTTCTCTCTGGTAAAGAAGGCTGCCAAATAGCTGCCGAATTGTATGAAAAATTAGGAAGAGGTCATAGAAAAATGCACAGCAATCAACATCTGAATTTTTCCAGTGCTCGTTGCATTAGCCCGACAACTACAGTAACAGTTAACATCTCTAAGAGCGTTGTTTGAGGATTTTTTGTGGAATGTCCAAAAAACAACAAACAGTACAACAAATAAACAAAGAAAAAACAAAGAGCAACTGGGTTAGCAGTAGGTTGTGGCAAGTTGTCTAACAAAGCCTAATAAAAGGTCAATTGATAAAGCTAAGCATTTTTGATGTTTTAAAATCCTATGACTAAATTAGTGCAAGGCCAACGACCTAAGAAACAGAGAAGACCTCATAGCACAGGGAGAGAACTCATACCCGTATGGGTGAGGCTGTGTCTCTGGAGGTGATGGCGTTGGAAAAACCTCATGTCACACATGGTACAAGCGTAGGGCTTCACCCCTAAACGCACAGAGCACTAGTGTAAGAAAACATCTTACCATCTTCCCTAAGTATTCTGTAGCTTCAGCTCTAATGATTCTGCATCATGTCTCGCCAACTTCTCTAACCCTTCCATCTCAAAGCCTTGGTTATACAAGTGCTCTGCCACTAAATAGCTATTCATTTTCCTCTACCTGATTTCCCCCCTTTGTGCCACAGTTTAGGATTCAGTACTTGTAAGGCAATGTGACTGAACCTATAAAGGTGATCTGGTGATATGACCTTCCCAGCCGAGATTGTCTAAAGCTGTAGAGACGAAAAAGGTAATCTATCAAATATGAGTTCAAGACTAAAGACTAATAAGTGCTGCACTGTTCTGTCAAATTAGCAATCTTAAATAAAACATATATTGGCACATCATGTTTATATTTTATTTTTTGATAGACTACAACTTATTGTTTCCTTTTCACTTTTGATTATTTGGGATGTTGGGCTAAATGCAGTATTATTGAGTTATAAACCATTTTCACCAGTGTAAACACCATGACATATCAATCCACATATCCATTAACTTAAATGAGAGATTTTACATCAGTTTACCCATGAATTACATCTATGGAAGAGTTCTAAATATATCTATGTATCCTGTCTACTATCTGTCAACATGGTCATGCAAACTCGAGTTTGTTGCTTTCATCCTTGAAATTTGAAATATTTTCTTGCAAGAAGGTTTCAATGAGTGTGCTCATACCCGTATGGGTGAGACTGTGTCTCTGCAGATGGTAACGTTGGAAAAACCTCATATCACACATGGTACAAGCGTAGGGCTTCACCCCTAAACGCAAAAAAACACCAATATATTAGCCTTTGTTCTCGATTTTACCCTGATAGTTAAAGTTACATTCTGACTCCTACACAAGGGGCTAAAAATCTATGGTTTCTAACAATGACTAGTCTTTAAATGTATGATATATGGAAATCGTGAACTAGGCTGAAAACAAAACAAGATTATGTACAAAACAAAGAAACTGTTTAGGGACTATCCAGAAAATGGCAGTGTCTTAACTTTATAATGCAATGGAAGACAGGGTTTGGTGATATTTCCCTAAGTAAAGCTTTGTAAATATTGCAGGCCAGTTCTGAAAAGTGGCTCTGCATGAACACATTCCTCTCAATTCAATACTAAGATATGTGAAAAGCAAGAATTTGATAATCTGAACTACCTGACCAACATACAAACCAATTTCTTCACAGGCATGCTCAAATTACAATGGTCAATGACATTGAAAGTGAAGACAGGATTGTTTAGGGAGAAGGCGATAACAGTTTCAACAGCAGCGTCTGCTTAGCCAATCTTTCATTAGGGGGGTTAAAGTGAGAAGACACATACCAGTATGAGTGAGGCTGTGTCTCTGCAGATGGTAACGGTGAAAAAACCTCATGTCACACATGGTACAAGCGTACGGCTTCACCCCTAAACGCACAGAGTACCAATATGTCAGCTGTACACGTCTTCAACATCCCCTAAGATTAACAATTTTTGGAGCCCCAACACTTGTTAGTGCCACATAAAATAAGCATTTACCCCAATCATTTTACATGGAATGTCTTATAAAATGGCCTTGTCAAATTCCTTATATCGCTGGGTTAAAAACAGGCTGAAGTTCTAGGCAAGGACTAAAAGGCAAAATTGAATGGTGGACTGGCAAAAACTAGAAAGGCAGAAAGCTATTCTAAACATGTACTCCTAGACCTCAAATATTTGTTTACTGGTACAACTGTGTGCCCTGTTCAATTAAGTAAGTGTCTAAATCCTGTTTGAGCTGAAATCAAAACAAAAGTTCTCAGACATTCTTCAAAGAGCCTCAAATTGATTTGGTCTAGTAGACAAACACGTAATTATGTGAAGAAAAACAACAACGCAAGTACACATGGCTATCAACCGACTTAAACAATGACATAGCAATTTGTGCTATAAAACTTATCCTTTAGCCAGATGTGCATTCCCTCTCTCTAATGTGTGCTTTTTACATGTTCAATAATTACTACACTTTCTGATATCCTAAGACTAGGAGGGAAACTTCCACCAAAGTCCTCTTCCTCACACTGGTGACGCTCACCGTTTAGCGATTTTACAGAAACCTACTTGATTCTGTGCATGCACAAAACTATGGTGAAATCACTTTAAAAAAAAAAGAAAACAAAAAATAGTGCTACACTACAAAACGTATCAGTGAAAGACCAGTCTGTGTAACGAGGGTGAAAAAAAAGTTCAGCAACTTCTGCTGAATATTTCAATTGAGAGGGTTAAAATGAGTGTGCTCGTACCCGTATGGGTGAGGCTGTGTCTCTGGAGATGGTAACGTTGGAAAAACCTCATATCACACATGGTACAAGCGTAGGGCTTCACCCCTAAACGCAGAGCACCAAATTAATAAATGGTATTAGCTTTACTGATTTTGTCAGTGTTGTCAAAGCCACTCTGCCTTCTTGCAATACTTTGTTGTAAGTTATAAAATCCAAACTCGAGTTTGCTGCAGTCATACAATTATGCTATATGTTGACAGAAAGTTGAATGTACTAGCTAACTAGAAAACACATGAACGAGGGAAAAGTCAACCAAAATCAAGCATACTGTGGGATGACCTTGGTATAGAAAGTTGCAGACAACTGCTTAATTCTGTGCATGCACATAAATTCTATGAAAAATATGAAAACGTGGCAGTTAAACACTAAATTTAGTATTACAACACAAAATTGATCTGTGAAGATCAGACTATGCAACGGTGGCTGGACAAGTCCAGCAACCAATACAGGATGTTTTGAATGAGAAAGTTAAGATGAGTGTGCTCGTACCCGTATGGGTGAGGCTGTGTCTCTGCAGTTGATAACGTTGGAAAAATCGCCTATCACACATGGTACAAGCGTAGGGCTTCACCCCTAAACGCACAAAGCACCAAAATAATAAGATATTTAACTTTACGGATTCATCATGTTGTCAATGCTTATGTGCTTCAATACTTCAAGTTGCCGAATCCAAGATTAAACTTACAGCAGTTATGGAATTAGACTATATAATGACTCAACAAGTTGATTGAACCAACTAGGCAGCCTCAATAATGAGGGACATGTCAACTAAAGTCTTCTTCTGGATACACTAAGACAGACATTGTTTACAAAAATTAAGAGAGCCTGCTGGATTCTGTGCATGCACAGAAATTCTATGGGAGGAGAAAACGTGGGGGAAAAGAAATCAACATTAAAGAACGAAATTTAGTGATGAATATTTAAGAGCTCTGTGAACATAAAACTTAAACAAGAAAAACCCAGCAACTTGTGCAGGATGTTTCGAATGAGAAGATTAAGAGGAGTGTGCTCGTACCCGTGTGGGTGAGGCTGTGTCTCTGCAGTTGGAAACGTCCGAAAAACCGCCTATCACATATGGTACAAGCGTAGGGCTTCACCCCTAAACGCACAAAGCACCAAATTAATGAATGATATTAGTTTTACTGATATATTTATCAGTGTTGTCAATGCCACAGTGTGCCTCATAATATTCTGCTTTAGGCTACCAAGTCCAAACTCTGGATTGATACAATCATACTACAGGTATTTAATACAATAGATTTACAGATAATATATTGAACCAATCTGTGAAGATCAGGTTGTATAACAGTGGTAAGAAATGTCCAGCAACTTATGCAGAATGTTTCGAGAGGGAGAGTTAAGATGAGTGTAATCGTACCCGTGTGGGTGAGGCTGTGTCTCTGCAGTTGGTAACGTCTGAAAAATCGCCTATCACACATGGTACAAGCGTAGGGCTTCACCCCTAAACGCACAAAGCACCAAATTAATGAATGATATTAGCTTTACTGATTTGTCAGTCTCCTCAATGCCACAGTGTGCCTTTTTTTTTATTTATCATATTCTGTTTTTGAGTCACCAAATCCAAACTCGAGTTTGATGCAGTCATACTGCGGATTGACTCAACAAGCTACCAAAGCAACTTCATCAATGGCTGTAAACTGTAAATCAAAATCTTCTTTGGCGTAGATGACCTACTACAAAGTATTTCTGAATGCCTGCTTGATTCTGTGCATGCACAAAAGTGCTATGGGAAAAACACCGGAGACAACAAAAAAGAAAAAGAAAAAAATCAGTGCTTAACAATAACAAATGATCAAATATTAAACTGTACTGTGAGGGTCAGACAGTGTAACAGTGGCAAGGAAAGTCCAGCAACTTATGCAGGATGCTTCGAGTGAGAAAGTTAATATGAGTGCAATCGTACCCGTGTGGGTGAGGCTGTGTCTCTGGAGATGGTAACGTTGGAAAAACCTCATATCACACATGGTACAAGCGTAGGGCTTCACCCCTAAACGCACAAAGCACCAAAATAATGAATTATATTAACTTTACTAATGTCAGTTTTGTTAATGCCACAGTGTGCCTTGTTGTTTGTTACATTCTGTTTTGAGTTACCAAATCCAAACTCGAGTTTGCAGCAGTCATACTTTTACACTACATGTTGACTTGGCTAGCTACCTAAACATCTTTATTAATAAGGGAAATAATCAAAAGCGTCTCTGGTGTACAATGAGATGCCCTTGGTGTGCACAAAAAAAAGGCTACTTGATTCTGTGCAAGCACACAAATGCTATGAAAAGAACATTTTGTGGAGACAAATACCATGTCAGTATTCTAAAAACTATCTCATATTAAGCTGGTCTGTGAAATTCAGACAGTGTAACAGTGGCAAGAAAAGTCCAGCAACTTGTGCAAGATGTTTCGAGTGGGAGGGTTATGGGTGAGTGTAATCGTACCCGTGTGGGTGAGGCTGTGTCTCTGCAGTTGGTAACGTCCAAAAAACCGCCTATCACACATGGTACAAGCGTAGGGCTTCACCCCTAAACGCACAAAGCACCAAATTAATGAATTATACTAGCTTAACTGATTTGTCAGTGTAGTCAATGCCACAGTGTGTCTTCTGATAACATTTTCTCTTAAGTTGCCAAATCCAAATTTGATTGAGGGAGTCATACTAAGAGTTGACTTAACTAGTTAACTAAGCAACTTCATTATCAACTTCAACGTTAAGCAAAGTCTTCCTCGGCAAACAACAAGATGGTCTGGTACACAGAATTTAAGATACCCTGTCTTACTCTGAACATGCACAAAAATGCTATAGAAAAGACAGGAGACAAAAAATATGTGATATACACAATTTAGAGATGAAGGTAAACTGGTCTGTGAAGATCAGACTTTAACAGTGATGACCAACGTCTATGAACTTATACAGAATGTTACGAGTGGGAGGGTTAAGATGAGTGTAATCGTACCCGTGTGGGTGATGCTGTGTCTCTGCAGTTGGTAACGTCGGAAAAATCGCCTATCACACATGGTACAAGCGTAGGGCTTCACCCCTAAACGCACAGAGCACCAAATTAATAAATTAAATTAAATTTTCTGATATGTCAGTGTCGTTAATGCCACAGTGTGCGTACTTAAAATATTCTGTTTTGAACTACCAAAAGCCAAACTCGAGTTTGATGCAGTCATACTACGGGTTAACTCAAGCTATCTAAGCAATTTCATGAATGAAGTTTCAATCGAAATAATCTTCGACGTTTGGTCAGATGACCTTGTACCAAAAATTCAAGAAAGCCTCCTTAATTCTGTGCATGCACAAAAAATGCTATGAAAGACAGCTGGGACATAAAAAAAAAAAAATCAGTTTAAAAATAAATTTAGAAATGAAATATTAAACTGGTTTGTGAAGATCAGGCTGTGCAAGAGTGGTAAGCAGAGGTTCAGCATCTAGTTCAGGATGTCTCGAATGAGAAGGTTAAGATGAGTGTGCTCGTACCCGTGTGGGTGAGGCTGTGTCTCTGGAGATGGTAACGTTGGAAAAACCTCATATCGCACATGGTACAAGCGTAGGGCTTCACCCCTAAACGCACAAAGCACCAAAATAATGAATTATATTAACTTTACTAATGTCAGTTTTGTTAATGCCACAGTGTGCCTTGTTGTTTGTTACATTCTGTTTTGAGTTACCAAATCCAAACTCGAGTTTGCAGCAGTCATACTTTTACACTACATGTTGACTTGGCTAGCTACCTAAACATCTTTGTTAATAAGGGAAATAATCAAAAGCGTCTCTGGTGTACAATGAGATGCCTTGGTGTGCACAAAAGAAAGGCTACTTGATTCTGTGCAAGCACACAAATGCTATGAAAAGAACATTTTGTGGAGACAAATACCATGTCAGTATTCTAAAAACTATCTCATATTAAGCTGGTCTGTGAAATTCAGACAGTGTAACAGTGGCAAGAAAAGTCCAGCAACTTGTGCAAGATGTTTCGAGTGGGAGGGTTATGGGTGAGTGCAATCGTACCCGTGTGGGTGAGGCTGTGTCTCTGCAGTTGGTAACGTCCATAAAACCGCCTATCACACATGGTACAAGCGTAGGGCTTCACCCCTAAACGCACAAAGCACCAAATTAATGAATTATACTAGCTTAACTGATTAGTCAGTGTAGTCAATGCCACAGTGTGTCTTCTGAAAACATTTACTCTTAAGTTGCCAAATCCAAATTTGATTGAGGCAGTCATACTAAGAGTTGACTTAACTAGTTAACTAAGCAACTTGATAATCAACTTCAACGTTAAGCAAAGTCTTCCTCGGCAAACAACAAATTCTGTGTACCAGACCATCTTAAGATACCCTGTCTTACTCTGAACATGCACAAAAATGCTATAGAAAAAACAGGAGACAAAAAATATGTGTTATACACAATTTAGAGATGAAGGTAAACTGGTCTGTGAAGATCAGACTTTAACAGTGATGACCAACGTCTATGAACTTATACAGAATGTTACGAGTGGGAGGGTTAAGATGAGTGTAATCGTACCCGTGTGGGTGAGGCTGTGTCTCTGCAGTTGGTAACGTCGGAAAAATCGCCTATCACACATGGTACAAGCGTAGGGCTTCACCCCTAAACGCACAGAGCACCAAATTAATAAATTAAATTAAATTTGCTGATATGTCAGTGTCGCTAATGCCACAGTGTGCGTACTTATAATATTCCGTTTTGAACTACCAAAAGCCAAACTCGAGTTTGATGCAGTCATACTACGGGTTAACTCAAGCTATCTAAGCAATTTCATGAATGAAGTTTCAATCGAAATAATCTTCGACGTTTGGTCAGATGACCTTGTACCAAAAATTCAAGAAAGCCTACTTAATTCTGTGCATGCACAAAAAATGCTATGAAAGACAGCTGGGACATAAAAAAAAAAATCAGTTTAAAAATAAATTTAGAAATGAAATATTAAACTGGTTTGTGAAGATCAGGCTGTGCAAGAGTGGTAGCAGAGGTCCAGCATCTTGTGCAGGATGTCTCGAATGAGAAGGTTAAGATGAGTGTGCTCGTACCCGTGTGGGTGAGGCTGTGTCTCTGGAGATGGTAACGTTGGAAAAACCTCATTTCGCACATGGTACAAGCGTAGGGCTTCACCCCTAAACGCACAAAGCACCAAAATAATGAATGATATTAGCTTTACTGATTCGTCAGTGATGTCAAAGCCATAATGTGTGTTTTTTTTTTTTTACTTAAATAATCCATTTTGAATAACCAAATCCAAACTCGAGTTTGCTGCAGTCATACAATTTAAGCTAAGTGTTGACCGTCAAGGCAGTGTTGCCACTTCGTCACAATGCCCAATAAAAGAAAAAAACATGACAAAGAACCAGGTTATGGCTCTCTGTGGGGAAAACTCCCAAAAGAAACTTTGTGGGGAAAACTCCCCAAAAGAATTTGTGGGGAAAACTCCCAAAAAATTCAAATCAGGGAAAAATTACTGGCAACTGCTTGCCAAAATGGCTTCCTACAGATCTAGATGCAGCACCGCCTTATTTCACTGCAACTTCACACCATTTTTGGTGCAAATCGAGAAAAAAAGTCCGAAGTGGGCAACAGAGCTCTGGTGTGGCGTTTGAGTGGGCTGTTTGTTTGCAGCAATGCGTGGGGTAAGACTGACGGACTCGTACCCGTATGAGTGAGGCTGTGTCTCTGCAGGTGGTAACGTTGGAAAAACCGCCTGTCACACATGGAACAAGCGTAGGGCTTCACCCCTAAATGCACAGAGCATCAACACATTAGCTAGCAGCATGGGTCAGCAAAAAAGAAAAAAAAAACAAAAAAAACAAATACAGTATTTAAAAATGCACTGCGATTAAACACCCACATCTACGGAAAGGGTGCATTTTTGCAGTTTCCAATGGCGGCTTAAAGAATCACATGCCATGGGATGAGTTTTGTGAGTGAGGAAGCAGAAGCAAGAGACACTCGAAGTGAAGTTATACTCTGCAAGATGTTGGCTTGCGATGAGATTTTAGACCAGCCTGAATTCTGGTGGCAGCCAAAGAAAATTCCTATATTTCGCTGCAAGTTAAGGGGTTTGGTAATGGGCTATTTTAGTGCACATACAAGTGAGCAGCAAGTGCGAGTTGATGCCATGCTGGATATGTCTAACCTGGCAATTAGCTAACCACAAAGCTTCAGGATTAGAGGAGAAAGCACAGAAAAGCAGCAATTTGCCAGAACTGTCATTCCGCAGAAGCAAAAAAAAAAAAAAAGAATGGAAGTAGGAAGGAAGGACAAAATGTCACTTGACTACATTCAATCAGCGGGTGACTGAACGAACACAAAAAGTACAAAATGCGGGGGAGGAAGATATGGAAGGGCTTGATAGAAGCATAGCATCTGTGCAGCCGGTTGCATCAGTGCAAGGGGGTAAGGCAAGAGGGCTCCATACCCGTATGGATGAGGCTGTGTCTCTGAAGGTGGTAACGTTGGAAAAAACGCATGTCGCACATGGTGCAAGCATACGGTTTCACCCCTAAACGCACAGAGCAAAAAATATTAGCTACAGGGTCTTTTCCAACTGATCAGTTATTTCTGATAATTTTTTGCTTTAACTTTAACTGGCCATTTGCTATAAAGCAGTGATTGCTTCTATGGAGCTAAATGGCACAACTGTATAGCTTAATCACTACTGTACATCTACTACCAGTCTAGTCTAGACAGTCTAGGGACTATCTAGTCCCTTGCAAATGCTAAAATTCAAAGTTTTATTTCAGAACATATTAGGCTGAAAGACACCTGGCCTTTTCATCCAACAGGGATTTTCCCCTCTGTGTAGACACTCACTGTTTTTGGTCTTGTTGCAGCTAAGTCATTACAGCTGGGTACTATCTACTATCAAAACTGAAATAAGTGATCTATACTGATTCAAAATAAAATAAACAATAATAAAATAAAAACACATCATCCAAAAGTCCCCTTACTTAATATTTCACAATAATACTGCTGAATAATCAGAATAAGAGCACTTTTTCAAATATCAAGCACTGCTTTAATGCCATTCAGCATAAAGGACTGCTGATAAAGAAAACAGCCAACATTTTCTGTTGTCAGTGTTTGTGGCTAAACAGCTAGGGTCCAGTAAAACCCTTACTAAATAATGCTCTTCATAAGAGCCATTGTAAGGGAGGACACATACCCGTATGTTTGAGGTTGTGTCTCTCCAAGTGGTAACGTTGGAAAAACCGCATGTCACACATGGAACAAGCGTAGGGCTTCACCCCTAAACGCACAGAGTACCAGTTTTAGTGAGCGTCTACACAGAGAAGAAACAAGTATAGTATGCAGAGTAAAAGCCGAATGTCGGTTCACTTGCAGGCTGAGGTTAAATGCACTACAGCAGTATGTGTGGAGTCAGAGGTCAGTCAAAAGTTAATGTGAGTATGGTAATGGCGCAAATGGACCAAAGTTATATTCCGCAAGACTGCACAGAAGTGTTGTTAAAAACGTGTCGGGGAAAAAGTGTAAAAAAAAATAAAAGAAAAAAGTGGTTTAGCTAGTCTAAGAGTAGGATTACAGATGTGGCATATCTCTTAGTTATCATCAACTAAGAGATAAATTAGGTCTTCCTTTAACAAACTAAAAGAAAAGCTAAATTATGGGCCAATTGAAAGATTTAAGGTCCTTGAGGAAACAAATAATGTTAAAAAAGCAAGTCATCTTACAGAGTATAACTTTCTACAAAATGTATTATTTCGATTTTCATAAGCAATTTACAGCCATGTTTGTGATCTCCAAAAACTAGTTTACCATCATAAAAATGCCAAATTGCCTATTTGATTTGCTCTGAAGACTTTAGGTCATACTATTTCTGTCCAGCATATCCCATTTTTGTTTGAACAATAATATAAATGTATTTTGCATTTTTGTTTTTCACAAATTTTGTTTGTTTTTACATAGGCAAATTACTGCCAATATTAAACGTCAACATTATCTTGAAATTCAGAATTTCTACAATCATTACATTACTGAACTAAGCAGTGTTCAAAGAATCTGTGGCTAAGTGAAGCATCTTTGAATGTTGTGATCGTAAATAGCACAACTGGTGAGCGGAGGCGTACCCGTGTGAGTGAGACTGTGTCTCTCCAGGTGGTAACGCTGGATGAACCTCATGTCACATATGGCACAAGCAAACGGCTTCTCTCCTAAGACGAGAAGAACCCAATTTAGTTCAAATTCTTAAATAAGAGCAGAAGCAGCAGAAGCTAATTGTGTGAAAGTGTACGAGTGTTTTGTGTCTGTGTTTTTCTGAATGTGTGTGGTTTAAGAGTGTCATACATGGTCTGTACATATAACAACTATGTACAGACGTACCAGTGTGGATGAGAATGTGTCTCTTCAGGTGGTAGCCACTCCTGAAGGCTCCATAACAGTGGTCACAGATGAAGTTCTTCTGCACTTTGGACAGTGGACAATTCCCATTCTCATCCACAACCACCACCTGAATACACATGGACATAACAGAACCATGAGCCAAATACACAAGACAAAAATAATACTGATAACAAGCATTCAAACATCAATACAAAAAAGGTATTTTTACAGCCCCGGTTTTGTGGTAGCGTAGCTTGCATATTTTGTAATATTTACACAACAATAAAATTCAAGTAAGAATTAAATAATATTTAGTTTCCTGTGGCACACTCTGTAAATCACTCCACCTTCACTACAACAGCGAGTCTATGAAGTTATTGCAGCAAACAAAAGCATGCAAAATTGGGCATGCCCTTAGAAATAAGGGAAAAAAGCATTGTATTCCAATAGCCAACTTAAATTAATAGAGCCTTCTGTGTTCTTTCAATTAATGCCAGCATTGGCCCCTCAACAACTTTAGACGATTAAATAGTCATAGATTTACAGAGCCTTGGTTGTTTATATGAATATTTAAAGGCATAATGTAAAATATGGATATAGTGAATCCCTGGCCTCAGCAGGGTGCCAGTATTATAATCGGCTACTGTGCTAAGAATGCATTTACACGGCCTGTGGGACGACATTAGGTCAAATCATGGCACCTGAAATGCTGAATTTATTAAACTAAGATAATTAACACTGCTTTGTTTCTACTTACATTCTAGACACATAAATGTTGCTAAACTTAAATACCCATTCACTTAAATACTCATACTAATAACTACATTGTAATGTACTATTATATATATTTAGCTGCATGGCAAAGGGAAATCATATTATTGTGATGGGTGGGGGGGGGGGGGGGGAGCGTTTGTGTGTTTTCACAAAAGATAGAAAATATAGGCTATATCAAAGATGGGTTAAGTTCTAAAATGTGTCGTCTTTAAAAAAGAAGAAAAAAAGACACACAATTGCAGAGCATAAGAAAAACATTTGGTTAACTTAAAGACTTGGCTCCGCCAGCACTGCATGCGGGTGCTCCTCCTCGAACACACAATAACAGTTATTGTGCTTCCGTCCCTCCCCTCCCTTTCCTTTTCAAAGAGCCCCACCCCCTCCCCCCTCCCCCACTGCTCCCGAACTACCACCTCCCCCCACTCACAGGGACACACAGAGTCTGGAAAGAAGGCACGGTGGGGCACGCGCATGCATACACTCACACACACAAACACACACCTTAAAAAAAACACACCCAAACAGGCACTTAAATGTCCAAATACTCTCACTCACACACACCAACTACAGATTCTTACACTAGAGACGCACACACACAACCACAAAGAATGTTATTCTCTCTGCTGGTCAAATAGAGAAAAACACTGACCTTCCCTCCCCTCCCCTCCTGCTCCCTCACTTTACAGGGTGTTCCCGACTTCCTGTTCTTCTTTTTCAGCTGCATGTCCTCATTGGCTCTCATTTCCTTCTCATCCAACAGACGGGGAGCAGAGAACTCTCCCTCTTTCCGGAGGAGCTGTGAGGCATTCGAGAACACACACACACACACACACACACACTTATGGATTGTCTGCTGCCCACTAGCAGTTGTACACTTGAGACCTATTTTCTAGTTGAAGGTTCGGTCTCTCGATGTACAAAATAGTGAAGTTAGAATAGAACAAGAACATGACTGCAGCATAAATAAAGACCATTCTCTCTCACTGAGAACAAACAGCTTCTTTTCTAAAACTATGGCCCCCACCATCACATGAAAGTAAGTGTACAAAATATAGTCCTGCTTTACTTAGTGCATTTTGTTACTGAATGTTAATAAGAATTCACTTTAAAATCTAGTTAGGTTAGGATTCTGATTTCTAGTTAAGCGAGACATACTACCTTGATCTCCAAATCCCTAACAAATCATTTTAATGGAGACCACTATATTTCAAAAGCACTGAAATTAACATTTTTGAGATGCCTAGACAAAGACGGCAACTTCTGCTGTCTCTCCATGTGAGCAACCTCGTCAGACTTTAAACATTAAAGCCCAGAGTTTTCCTAACCAGTGGTGGACAGTTCATTCCAGATGGCAGAACCATGGGACCCTGAGGTCCACGGTCCTGAAGGTCCCTCTGTCCCGGACCGGGATGGCCAGGGGCAGGTCCCAATGGTGCCATCATCTTCTTGGGACCGGCCATGGAACTAGCCTGCATAAGAGCCATGCTGGAGAGAACTGCTTCACAGCCAAGCAACCCGGCCTAGGAGTCACACAGGGGGTAGAATTCAGCCAAGACAACCCTGACTATCAATTGAGCCATTGAGATGAGGATACTAGAGATTTACTCAATGAAATGTGCAGATTTTTAGGTGGTTGAAAGTAATTAACATTAAGAAGATAATAGGGATTTTTAGTAAAAAAAATATTGGTTCAAAATGCATTAAGTGTAGCAAATATTTCGCTAATGCACATAGCAAAAGTATGATGTATAATAATGAAAGTATTTTGGTGCGTCACTGTAATTCATTTACATAGTTTGTGGACAGTTGAGGACAGACCCATTTCATATGGTCACGGACTGAGCTGCTAGGCAGATGAGACATCGCAGTGGGAACCGGGTGCGAGAGGGTGGGGAAAGGGGTGGGGACAAGGTGGTTGAAGGAGCCGTCACTCAGGATGGACTGTTTGTCAAATGGCCACACCCACTTCAATCATCTGGTACCAAAATCCTGTAAAATCCTGAGTGTTAGTGATGGCAGAGACAAGTAAGGGATACCACTGGTGTTAACAGTACTGGTTGGATTTTCACTTTTTAGTTTACATCCAAAAATGATGGTATACTTCCCCCAAATTAAACCCAATTCTCACTGCATTTTTAAAAGGCAATTATATAATTTTGATCTCTTAATGATCAAAATTATTTACAGAAAATGGGCCCATGTCATACTCAGAAACAAGAACAGCCACTGGCAGAGTGTAGCAGCCTTATCTCAATGACCTCGGGTTATTATTTGATAAGCAAGAAAACATTTCATCTTCAACTACAAAGATAAATATTACGTTAACAATTCGTTAAAGTTACTAGGCCGTCATACCTGTAAAAATGATAAAATTGCTTTTTCACCATGAAGGAAATTAACATTGAATTCGCCGAATTTTCATTTCACGTAACGTTAGGCTAATGTTAGTCCATGGAAAAATCACCAAGGTCTAATTCATGCAAAAGGCCTTCTGTTCACATTACGATAACTACACCCAAAGGCTTTGCCTTTGTATTCGTTTTCATAAATCCATAAATTGCCTGAAATGTGAATGCATACATGCTACCTCTCGTAATTCAACATAACTTCGAAGTATTACACAGTAAATTCCTTGTTTTTCTTCGGATGTGTATAGACCGTAATTTTCCTATTGGGAAGGGCAGACAGCTAACATTAGCTAGCCCAAGTTGGCTAGCTATCATAGCTAACTTGCTGACAGGCCATTAGCCGACTAGCTCGTAGATAATTTCGCTTGATTAAAAAAATACCGATAACACACTAGTAAAAACACCAAGAATACAAAGAAAAACTAACGTTTGAGAAATTACCAACCTTAGACGTGCCTATGTATTTACACTTATATCCTAATCGATCCAGAGTTGTCTACCATTACTCCGTCATTGTGAAGGAAACCTGCATTCAATGAAGAGGAGTATCAGCTAGCGAGCGTTAGCATTTTCAACGTCAAAAGGCTAACGTTTCCACGTAGGGGAGCTTGTTAGCTAGATGTACAAGAAATGCTAACTAGCTAGCCACCCTTGCTCCCACGCATAAATCACACATCCATATCGGCTCCAAATTACAATCTATTTTAGTGTCAGATCATACAGCATTTTTTTAAATAACATAAACTAAGGAAGGTCACCACAAATCCACGATCAATGGTAAAAAATGACCGTGTAACCATTATCGCTGTGCAACTGAAATAACGTAGATCTCTCGATAAAGACGCTCGCTGCGTACACCCCCTCCCCTTGTCTACGAGTCGTGGGGGATCGGGTCTTTTCTAAAATGCAGTTCGCACCAATTTAATCAGAATGCGATTGCATCTTTCATGTTTCAAACATCATGCAATATAAGAAGTACAGAACATGACTCGATGGTCTTACCTTTGTTGTAAAACCGTTGTATTTTTTACGCCGTCGCCCGAGATCCAGCCTTTCTCAGTTTACAAACACAGGAAACGCCACCGGAAGTGCTCCCCGGGGAGGGCGCTGCCACGTGATTTGAGTAGAGCGAGCCATGTACGACTGCCATGTTGGTGAATGTGGAAATTCGACACCGTATAGGCTACTCCATTTTGGTTGGGACATAGACTTGTAAGTTATGATACTAATCAAGGAACATTATGCGTTTACTCTAATAATTGTGTGCGGATTACGAGTTTACAACATCAGAACAATGCATATATTGTATGCATATATTGCCACCACTGAAAGAGAAGTAGCTTAATGTTTTAAATTATTTTCAAATGGGATATTGGCATGCCAAATCGGAGGTAATGATGCAATTAAGTTAGGATTAATATTGTTCCAAATTAATGTTGCTGGTACCTTCACAAAAATTAAGGTAGCCATCCCATCAGGTAGCAACCTTCCAGCTCCTGCTTTTTAAAAGTGTGAGGCAAAACAAAACCAGTCGAAGTCTTAAGGCTAGGCCTATTCTAAAATTGGTCAAATCAGTTTTTAGAATAATTTCAATGTTTTTCTTTAATAAATGTAGTATTTTATTGAGATGTCGCTAGGTAAATGTCACAGGTAAGTGCCATTTCTGCAGAGTTGTTATAGAGCTCCTAGAGATAGGCCTAATTATGTCCACCCTGTAGGCTATCCATAGGCTAGGCCTAGGCCTACTGTAAATATCATTCATTGAGTCATTGAATAGTAAGATGTCATTTTTCTAAAACAAGATAATTGAGCTTGCTATAATAACTAATAGGTTAAAACATTTGATGTAGGCTAAACACCTGTTTTTCTTTTTAACTCGTAGGCTACAGTTCACACAAAAACTCTTTTAAATGGGGAAACACTGATATTTGGATGCACTTTTTATTTGCATGTTATAGGCCTACCCCCCCTATAGGGATATATGCCTAGACTAGATATGATTGATTCATTGGAAAAATATCTTGATGATCGATCAGTGTATTTTGCACATAGAGGTGTGTGCCCAAAATGTCCACCTTGTCATGTGAACGCACCCAGTCTGGAGGGCCTGATTTCCAACAGAGTGGACGATTTTGGAAATGTATCACCGATGGTCAGTTGGACATTTACATTTAGTTAACATTTTTACTTACAGCAAACTGTCACTGGGTCACTAGACTTCTTTGAGAAAAGAAATCGTTGTCCTGATGTTAGAGAGGATGATCTATTTTAAAGAGTCCAATTTCCCAACAGATTTGATATTCTTGGCCACATTCCAAATCAAGAGTCCTATCACCAACCTTATAAATGGTGAACAAAGGAAAGGACTCTGATGAAGACGTTTGTAACGCCAAAACGTTAGTCAATGTTTTGCACCTTAAAGAAGACATCTGCGTTGCACCGGGATTCTAGCCTAGAAATCTAGACGCCCGGCAGCAAATGTAATTTGGCTGGCGGGGCAGTCTAGGCATGAGCTGAGAAACTGAGAAAACGGACGGCTCAATCACAGTGTGTATACTATTCTATTCTATACCAAGTAGGCCTATATTGACCTAGTTTAGGTAGGTTATCAACACAAGGTTGAGAGATGCAAGGAAGCAGATCATTAATGCTAGCCTTCTGTCTATGGACATCAAAACTGTAGAGGAAGGATTGTGGTAGGTGAAATTTCACAAGGAATCTATGATGATTGATCAAATTTCTGGAAAAGCTGCAGCATTTCGACAAATTGCAAGGTTGCACATTCATGGGGATTGGTTGAATTTGCGTTGATGGTTGCAAGCGGAACATCGCAAATTTCTGGAGGGACTGGATAATGCCAAGGGTCAGCATGCATTTCAACTCAGCCTCCCCTTTTGGCCAAAGTGGAAATGGAATGTGACGTGGTGTCATCAGGGTGTAGGCCTCGATTCAATTTTCATTGGGACACAACTAGCAGGCCAATGTCCCCATCATTGAGCACGTCCGTGAACAGCATCCACTCTAATTACTAGGCCCATTATTTTAGCAACACTACGTCCCATTACATTAAGTTATCCGAGTATGGCCCTTTTAGAACCCCGTTATATCACCCAGTATTTGTGTTGCAGTCCCTTGAACTGACGTGTGGTCAGGAACTTGTCTACACATTGCACTTCGTCGTCTGGGCTGGTGACAAATGGTTTTGGCCCGGTCATGACCAATCGTGGCCACTGTGCTAACCTATTGAATGCATGTGTCCATGTCAGTAATGTCGCACCACTGTCTATTTTAAATTCCACAAGACTGCCATTTACAGGTAACTCCGCAAGCCACTTGTTTTCTGAATCAGACTAGTCAATGACGTCGGCAACAATCCGGGTGTGCCTTTTAAATAAGGGTCATTCCACCTCAATTCAACAGGTGCCTTCTGCTCAACCTTCTCAGATTTGCTTCAAAATTGTACCTAGTGTAACCATTTGAAATAACATACTAGCTTGACACAATACATCCAGAGAAAAAGGTACCACCCTTCTGATTTTTTGGCACATTTGTGCGCTCATTTAAATCTGCAGTGACAAAAATCAGAAGGGGGGTACCATGTTCAATTCTTTTTTTTTTTTTCTCTGGATGTATTAGGTATATCAAGCTAATATTCTGGCTAAGTTAGTTTAAATGGTTACTCATGTGGTAAAAGTTTGAAGCAAATCTGATGGTCAAGCAGAACGTCTCTCTAAAATCCGTGGAATTGAGGTGGAATGACCCATAAACTAGCTTGTGATTGGACCCAAGTCCAAGTTTCCAGCCTGAGCTGCAGGGCGAGATCCAAATGGGTGGCAGATCAGGCCTACCTTTCTCTGCCACTACCTATTGTTTGCACTCTTTTCCCCATGGAACTGGAACTGGCATCTCCCTTGTTTTACAGCATTCACTGCACAGTCCATGCACAAACTCACGCTGTGTGTTATTTCATCTGTTCACTTTGGTGAGCTAGTGAGCTATCTGACTGATTTTCTCAAGCGACAGTTCTGGCCCAGACTGAATCTTTTGGGAAATCACAGTGTCTAAAATGGCAATCACAATACTATCCCCAAAATATTCATCTTTATTTCTCTCGACATCGCAGTACTGCCAGCTAATACAAACGTCTGGGGAAGGCTTCAACAGACTCCCCAGGTTTCTGCACTCGCCTGTGCAATTCAAACTGCAAGATCCCAAATGATAGGCTAATGGTCCCGAATTTTAAGATGTTTCAGAATGGCACAGAGGTACAACGTCACATCACATTGTTGCAAATTTTATACGATGATGCATCATTCCACAAAATGGTTCGTCTTCCCTCAGAAAGTTATTCAATACACTTAACAATACACATCAATCAAAACAGCTTTTAGGTATAATACATGGGAAACATCGAAGTAACCAACTTAAACATCAAATTACTTTTAGAAAACTGACATACTGTGTGGAGTGTTTTGTACAGTGAACCTACCAGATCACAAACATGCTACTCTGATCTGCTGCAGGACTACATGCAGCAGATCTGCAGTACACCATATGACCAAGGGTGGCTCCCTTTTACATTTAAACAAGGCTGTTTTATTTTGGCAAAAATCATAACAATACAGTACATTTTAACTCTGTTACATCGGCTCGTGTCATTTTGTTTTGCAAAAATGTCACACATGCATCCATGCCTAAATTCTGCTTACTGCACATAGGCTAATATATTATGATATACTATTCAGTATTCATCATTGAATGCTTAGTTGAAATGATATTTTCCCCTATCACCCCATTTTTAAAGCAGGCATACCTGCGGGCATGTAATTGAGCTATGGGTGTTGAACTGGCACTGGCATGTTTGAACTGGCACTGCACTAGTTCACAAACTCTTGTCTAAACTGAGCACATTTCTGGAATCGACCACCCTTTTGGCAAAAACATAAACAGTTTTCACACAATCTGCAGAGAGACTCTTTTTTGTAGTTCAAATACATTGAACTACAAAAGATGTTAAAGTGAAGGTGTTCACTTCCTCATAATGTAATTTGCCGTAGGCTACATCTATCTTTTTGCCGTCCAGCATGGCGTCGTGTCACATAGCCTAATTGGTCTAATTTCAGGTGTGCACCTGAAAGTTCCAAGTGTGCACCTGAACTAAGACCAATTAGGCTAAAACTTTTCAGGTACCCACCTAAAACTTACAGGTGCACACTTGAAAGATAAGTTTCCTCAGGTGACAGGTCCCTTTAGGGGCTCCGTACTAAACACTGTGTTTTCCCATTTTTGGATTTTCTGAGTGTAATGATTGCTCATAGTGTTTACATATTGACTTTTTGACTAGCGATGATCTGTTTTGAGACGATTGTTCAGTGTGGCAGAGGTTGTCAGATGTTTTGATTTACATGCCTTGATTATTACGCCAGATGAGAGTGTAGTTCCATGTCAAATCATGCCTAGAAAAATGGCAAGTTTCATTTTCAGTTGGTCTTATTGCACTTTCTAACTTGAGAAGAGACACGTTTTAAATGGGAAAATTACCGGAAATCTTAGTCACTTTTAAACATGATGCTAGCAGGCGAGATGCTGGTCTAATCCGTTTCAATGATCTATGCTAGGCTGAAGCTAAAAGTTGTATCGTCAGAATGGCTGGATGAACGGGAAAAAGGTAAATATCAATTGTTTTCCTTGAGGGGAGGTGGAAAATGAGCTCATTTCCAAAAATGGCGGAATATCCCTTTAATTCTGAGCATCAGTCCGGATCATTCTTACAAAAGAATAACGCAAAGAATGTAGAATCTAGTTTTTGCCAATTGTGCATTAAAACCTTAATAAATGATTTATTAATCATGCATGCAAGGATGGGGTCCTCTCCATGCAGCAGCTCTAACTTGAACGTTAGTCTACATTGAAGCATAATCTGGAACAACTCATGAGCATGCAGAAGAGACAGAGAGATAGAGGGTGGTTCCAGCTATAGCTTGTCATTGTTGGCATCTCCTATTTAATATAAGAAACGTCAAGACAAAGGAAATGATAAAGGCAACAAAGACCAGGGGAGGCTAGAGGAGGTGGCACATTTATCAGGTTCCCAGTGCCTCACCATTTATAAGGAAGAGGAATGCCGGGCCTGACCAGCCAGACCCACATCAAGATGTGTCTGGGAACTCATCGTAAGCAGGGCTCAATCGGAGGGGTGGGATAAACGGTTGTCTTTCAAATTCGATCTCCGCAATAGGATAACGCTACACCAGGGGTGTCCAAACTACGGCCCGCGGGCCATCTGCGGCCCGCCACGCACTACGGCCCGCCGAGCATGTATTAGTTTATTATAGATATGGCCCGCCACCCTATCATTGGCTGTTCGCTATTTCTTTCCAGCAACAACGTTGCGGTTAACATTACTGCAAACTGCTTTACACTCTTCTTAGAGAACGTTTACAATGTCGTTATCAAAACAGCATGTTACATAGAGATGATACTCTTTGAAATCTTTTTTGTTATGTTACATAGGGATGGGCACAAATACATCAAAATGTATTTCCAAATAAAATACCAAATACCCGCCTAAAAAATGTATCAAAATAAACTGCAAAATACAGCAGCCAAAAAATGTATCAAAATAAAATACTGTATTTTTGTATTTTCAAAATACTATAAAATACTTCTTTCTAAAAGCCTTTTTCATTTATCCATTCACTTGTACACTATCTGGAAAACGGGCCGTAAATAAATAGCTTGCCATTAAGAGTCCACCGGCCCACATGCACTGGCCCACCGGCCATTTGCCCGGTTGTACAAATTGCCAGTCCGAGCCTGAATGCCACGGAACTGCCAGGTCCACACTAGCAGGGGTGTCCAAACTTTTTGGCTCAAGGGCCACATTGGGTCTTGGAATTTGACCAGTGGGCCATACCATCTTTTGTATTTCTTCATCTGAAGAGGAGGAGAAGAAGGATTGCCAGCGATTGCGGCCGGGCAAAAGTATAGTGTGGAGAAACCAGGTCCGCAGAGCAGCTCGCCAGCACCTGGGCTACCTTGTTGAGTTTATTATATGGTGTCAAAACCGCAAGGATGTTTTTCCCCCACTGTATTTTAGCAGCAGCTGCCGCCAAATTCGCCAAATTCTACCCTCCTGCTTGAATCAGACCGTCATTCGCACACATTTTTTCATACCTTGTCGAGTTTCTATGGCGTCAAAGCCACAAGGATGTTTTTGACATTAGGCTATGTTGGCAGCAATTGCTCAATTCTATCCTCCTGCTTAATAAAGTACACCACCTCACAACCATAACCACATAACCACAACCACATTAACAGCACTGTTAATAAATAAATAAATCTTTCTCTTTCTGTGTACTTCTTAGCATTTTATTGGGCTACTACTGTAGCTACCTATAGTGCTGCTGCGACACCATCGTATTGGGCTAATGTGGCTACCAGCACTGCGGCGAAACCCAAGCTAGAAGAAAACCAAAAACTCTCCTCTTAAACTCTTCAAATTAATTTTAAAAGTAGTCAATTTGATTGTTGACAACCTTTATTACACGCTACGACACCAAAAACGACCAAATTGTGTGATTTGATGTGCGTTTTAAACGGCCTCAAAAATGGTTACAGTTAACCCCAAAGTACCATGATTTCTAAACAAAGTTTGGGAGGAGTCCATAGGGTTGATTGACAGGCATCACTCCGGTCGTAGGCAGTGATGCCAGTAACGCGTCTGTATTTTGACCACTTTTTTCGGTAACGAGTAATCTAACGCGCTACTATTTCCAAACCAGTAGTCGGATTAAAGTTACTCATCCAAGTCTTCGTGCGTTACTATGTTTGTCATTTTCATGTTGCTCTCTTCTTGTCGTGTAGGATATATGCTCACGTTTTCAGCATGAGGACAACTCATGTGTAGGGATGGGAATTGATAAGATTTTTCCGATTCCGATTCCATTTTCGATTCTGCGAAACGATCCGGTTCTTTATCGATTCTCTTATCGATTCTCTCATTTGGAGAAAATAACAAAACGATCAATTGGCATCAACTTTAGTTCAGTTCAGAAGTGAAAAGAGAGGCTAGGGGTAGATAAGACATGTAGGCCTACTGCCAGCCTCTGAACCAGTCCGCCCCTTGTCACAGTCATCTTCTAAATGAAATGCATGAGAAGGCAACTTTCATTTAATGTTAACTGTTAAATAGCTAGGTTTTACAACAAGGCAAATGGCACTAACATGAACGGTGAAACAGAAGAAAAAACATTTTAAAAGTGTTTGTTTAAAAGTAGGTACTATGCTAAACCAAAAGTCTATGCTTAACTATAAGGTATATCCTCAAATTATGGCCAGATTATTTTATTTGCTTAGGCTGCACACAAGCAGAGGGCTTTATTTGGGGCACACTTGCACTCGAGACAGGCGAGGCCGTCTGCGTGTTTTATTGTGAGACATGTATGCCTACCGGTAGGCTATCAAAATCAAAAGATTTTCAATTTGGTTTGGGATATACAGTAATTAATTTTTGGACAGTTTGCTTATATTGCTAAATGTTAGGATTGATTACCACTGAAAGCTGGGGGGTATTTGATGGATCACGATTACCTTTCATGTAGTTGAAAAGAGTGTCGGTCTTTCCACCTGCTGTTTATTACGAGACAGAGCGCCGCTTCATTCATTCATTGAATGTAGGCTACGCTGTGCTGGAAACCTTATTCAGTAGCCAAGTAACCTAGCCTAAATTCAGTTATTGTTTTAGGGATGATTTAGCCTAGGCTAAATAATTAAATTCGTATAGTCTGGAATGCCTTCAATTGTATTTAAATGTCGTATAGCCTCCTGCTTCAGCCAGAACGGGGCGGCAAGCGAGTGTGTTGTGTTGGAAACCCATGGTGTACAACGACTTCTAATAATATCAAACCAACTAATCAACAATGTAAAATATTAAGAAGAGCTCTTATTTATTTGAGTTAAATATAATCTCGGGTCATAATTTGAGGATTTATGGTAAGCAACGTTTGCAATATTATTTTGGCCGCCGACACACGTTGCATAAAGACCGCAAGTTTATCTGCTTTGCGTTCACAGGCTTAGCCTATAGCCTACACATTCCAACAAATAGGATAGATAAAGGCACATGATAGAAACAATACAATATTTTCTTGTTCTGTTGCTTCTTGATCGTCCTTGCACATAGGCCTATACTGTAGCTTCGTGCCCTTCGTGCATTTATATGTCTTAAAAGTTAGAGTAATCTCTACTATTCAATCTAAAAAGTCACCAGGAAACACGTCTGGAAACCGGGCTTTTTAGATTGAAAAGTAGGCCTGTTTGCTGGTTTCTAACGTGTACAAAATATAAGCATGAGTCCCAAAGCTTTTTTGTTACTGCCAGCAGAGAATGTCGAGCTACGACGAATGTGTTTGAGCATACGGCAGCTGGTTACCTTGCTAACGTCGTTCATAATTTAAAACCATTAGCAGCTAACGTTATCCCGGAATGGTGAACAATGTGAAATCAGCCTCCCTCCCAGAAAGAAATGAGGTTTAAACACATCCGATGGCCTACGTTTTCATAAAGACTCCCGAGTCCAACAGCTAAGCTTTCATAACGTTCACAAAAAAACTAGAATCTAGATTCCCTGTAACTTTAACGCTATCGTTAGCTAACAAGCTAACGCAAGCCAACTTTTGTTGTTCACATGCAAACGCTTAAAGTTAGCGTTAAACCAAATTAAACTTTACTCATTTTAAACTCAGTTCTGAGTTTAGCTTTAATTCAAAAGGTAACAAAGCCCAAGTTGGACAGGATTTAGGCCCGTCTAAAGTGGGCTAAATTAGCTTGCGCAAGCTAGACGTAGCTGGTGTGTAAATATGAGCTATAGCTGCCGACCAGCAAATCTTCGGATAATATCAGCAAATAAAGCTAGATAAGTAGGTAACTTGTGTTATGGAAGTACTTTTCAGTGGATAGACTAGGTAACTGCATAAATAAAGCATATAGGTGCATACTTACAGTGAGCCTTCAGACGCCGCTGTTTCGTCTTCCACTTCATCAACGAGAAATTTGAAAACTGAAGAAGCCGTTAGGACTGGAAAGGGCGCGTTCGATGTGCGTATCCGCACGGAGTCCGCCGCAGACCCGCTGCACGAAGGCGCGCTGGCGGAGGCGGGTCGTATGGAAAGCCAAAGCTGCCAGAAAACGGGGATATTTCCCCACGTTAGCTCAAGTATATCCGTGAAATACGCCCGAATTCTCAGTCTTTACGCCGCTTTTATCGCCGCTCTAAGAGGCACCGCCGTTAAAAGCGCCGTAATGCGCCGAAAATGCGCCGTTTTTAACGCCGTAGTGATGTTTTAAAGACCCCCGCGTATTTTACGCGCGTCGTGCGCATCATAAACACCGCGCGTAAAATACGGGCGATTTTAATTATGATAATGATATCCATCCTTCTTTTCTGGCAGCCAATGATTTTGAAGTGTTTGCGCCCAATGGCTGATCAAGACAGGTAGACCAAAACAGTTCAGTACAGATCACCAATGTGGCAAA
This sequence comes from Sardina pilchardus, assembly GCF_963854185.1. NCBI lineage: Eukaryota > Metazoa > Chordata > Actinopteri > Clupeiformes > Clupeidae > Sardina > Sardina pilchardus. The sequence continues at coordinate 7,213,133 of NC_085002.1, read as the reverse complement.
GATGGCTCTAACTTAACTGCATTTGGCTGATATTTTAGGGGGAGAGAGGACAAGCACCCATAAATGAACCTCATTGTTATTTTGAATCCCTATTTCATGCTTCGTTCATCTAAATACTTGGATTTTTATTTTATTTTTTTTAACGTTTTTAATTTCCCTTACGGTCTTATAACAGTTGGTCTATTGTGTACTTGTAGATCAGATAGTGTAGTGGTTAGAGACTATACCTAGTATGCAGTGTTGCCTTTTGTGAAATGCAGGTTCGAATCCAGCGAAAGTTAACGACTTTTCTTCTCTTTCCCACATCCACCACGTTGCTACGTTGGTGTGCATTTGTTTGGATAGAAAGCAACTGACTTTGTGTTAACAAACAGAAGTTCGGTTTTGCTGTTGCTGTCATCGTTTTGATGTAATTAATAAATCTTACACTGGCTATCAATGTATGTGTGTACTGGTTGTGTTGTGTGGCACTGGCGCTCTCTACAGCCCGGTAATTTCAAAGTAAAAAAGTATTTAGATGAACGAAGCATGAAATAGGGATTCAAAATAACAATGAGGTTCATTTATGGGTGCTTGTCCTCTCTCCCCCTAAAATATCAGCCAATGTGAAGCTGCAATGCAGTTAGCTAGCGCAATTTGTTTCTTCACCCATCTGCAATTACGCTTTGAAATTACCGGGCTGTAGAGAGCGCCAGTGCCACACAACACAACCAGTACACACATACATTGATAGCCAGTGTAAGATTTATTAATTACATCAAAACGATGACAGCAACAGCAAAACCGAACTTCTGTTTGTTAACACAAAGTCAGTTGCTTTCTATCCAAACAAATGCACACCAACGTAGCAACGTGGTGGATGTGGGAAAGAGAAGAAAAGTCGTTAACTTTCGCTGGATTCGAACCTGCATTTCACAAAAGGCAACACTGCATACTAGACGTAGTCTCTAACCACTACACTATCTGATCTACAAGTACACAATAGACCAACTGTTATAAGACCGTAAGGGAAATTAAAAACGTTAAAAAAAATAAAATAAAAATCCAAGTATTTAGATGAACGAAGCATGAAATAGGGATTCAAAATAACAATGAGGTTCATTTATGGGTGCTTGTCCTCTCTCCCCCTAAAATATCAGCCAAATGCAGTTAAGTTAGAGCCATCTTTGCCACATTGGTGATCTGTACTGAACTGTTTTGGTCTACCTGTCTTGATCAGCCATTGGGCGCAAACACTTCAAAATCATTGGCTGCCAGAAAAGAAGGATGGATATCATTATCATAATTAAAATCGCCCGTATTTTACGCGCGGTGTTTATGATGCGCACGACGCGCGTAAAATACGCGCGGGTCTTTAAAACATCACTACGGCGTTAAAAACGGCGCATTTTCGGCGCATTACGGCGCTTTTAACGGCGGTGCCTCTTAGAGCGGCGATAAAAGCGGCGTAAAGACTGAGAATTCGGGCGTATTTCACGGATATACTTGAGCTAACGTGGGGAAATATCCCCGTTTTCTGGCAGCTTTGGCTTTCCATAGGGTCGTGTCCCGTGCGCGTAGCCAAAACGGAGGTGACTGTCACGCGGATGTGGCGGCTTGAGGGCGGGTCCGTTTTGGAATCCTCTGCTGTGTGGGTAGCCTCCGCAAAGAGAGAGGAGGACTTAATAACTATGGAAAGCCAAAGCTGCCAGAAAACGGGGATATTTCCCCACGTTAGCTCAAGTATATCCGTGAAATACGCCCGAATTCTCAGTCTTTACGCCGCTTTTATCGCCGCTCTAACAGGCACCGCCGTTAAAAGCGCCGTAATGCGCCGAAAATGCGCCGTTTTTAACGCCGTAGTGATGTTCTAAAGACCCGCGCGTATTTTACGCGCGTCGTGCGCATCATAAACACCGCGCGTAAAATACGGGCGATTTTAATTATGATAATGATATCCATCCTTCTTTTCTGGCAGCCAATGATTTTGAAGTGTTTGCGCCCAATGGCTGATCAAGACAGGTAGACCAAAACAGTTCAGTACAGATCACCAATGTGGCAAAGATCCCAGCTGGCATCCTGACGTCAATTTGACATCAAGAAGTAGTCAAGATTTTGACCAACATGTATGACGTGCATAAATATGCATAATTTCATTATATTTTGTAATGATTTCCTTGTGGTTGTAAAGAGGCCCAACAAAGGTATCAATCTAACATGTTTTTTCTGGTCCCTACATCTCAGGTCTATATTATTGACATTAAATCAACGTTGATTTGATGTCAGGAAATAAGACGTCAAATTGATGTGAAATTTATGTCAAAACAACGTCTGTTAAAATGTCTGAAAAGGTATATTATTAGCCTACTCATTCCCAGATAGCAAACATTCTGGCTGTAGTTTGGCATACATGTGGTGTTTTTGGCTATGTTTTGGCCTAAAAGTAAGCAAGATAAAGCTTTCGTCTTACCTTTGGCATGATTATGGTTTGCCATAAAAGATAAAAAGGCGCCAGTGGATAGATAACTATACGGGTCAGTTATGGCATATGTCTGGGTAGCCATAATACTGGGTGAAGAGCGGGACTACGTTTTGGCATCCTTGTGGATAGCCAAAAGACGGAGTAACGGTTTCTTCATTTTTTTCGCTGATGAAGTGCTCAGTAGAAGACGAAATGGCGGTGTCTGAAGGCTCACTGTAAGTATGCTTCTATATGCTTTATTTATGCAGTTATATCCAGTGAAAACGTACTGCCATAACACAAGTTACCTTATCTAGCTTTATTTATTTGCTGATATAATCCGTAATTTGGCCATCTGATGATAGTTCACATTTACACACCACCTAACGTCTAGCTTGCGCAAGCTAATTTAGCTCACTTTAGACAGGGCTAAATCTGGTCCAACTTGGACTTTGTTAACTTTTTAATCAAAGCTAAAAGTTAAAACTGAGTTAAAATTGAGCGAAGCTTGATTTGGTTGAACGCTAACTTTATGCCTGTGAACAAGTTGGTTTGCGTGAGCTAGCGTTAGCTTGTTGGCTAACGATAACGTTAAACTGTCATGAAAACTAGTTTTTTGTTAACGTCAATGAAAGCTTAGATGTTGGACTGGGGAGTCTTTAAGAAGACTTAGAGACTTAGATGTGTTTACATCTCATTTCGTTTTTGGAGGGAGGCTGATTTCACATTGATTACCTGTCCGGGATAAGATATCGTTAGTGATTTTAAATTATGAACGACGTAGCTCTAGTAATGCAAGCTATGCGCCATGTCACGCGCATGCTCAGACATATTTGAGACTTCTGAACTCGTAGATGGCAGCAAGAAGTACCCTCGGGATTCGTGCCCTTATATTTGTACACGTTAGCGAGAAACCGGCCTACTATTCAATCTAAAACGTCTGGTTTTCAGGCGTGTTTCCTGGTGACTTTTTCAATTGAATAGTAGAGATTACTCGTTAACTTTCATAAAATATAAGGGCACAATGCTTAACACCATATTCGCTGGATCCCAATATAATGCTATTAATGGGGTGTAATATTGGTAATAATAAATATTTGGCTTTTTTCCCCTGATGATAAAAGTTATGCATATTTTATGTGTCTGTGTTACAGGTAATTCACAAATGGCTTCAGTCTGGTTTGGGGGTCTACCCTTTCTCATCATGTCCTGCCACCCAATAAAGTAAGCTATACAGCTTTGCATTTTATTAATTTGACTTGGGTGTATTAGTGATCATGATAAATATTTTGGCAATTTCTTTCTGATGATAAAAGTAATGCATATTTATGTATCTGTGTTACAGGCCAAGTGGCTCCAGCCTGGTTTAGGGGTCTACCCTTTATCATCATGTCCTGCCACCCAATAAAGTAAGCTACAGTATACAGCTTTACATTTTATTTATTTGACTTGGGTTTATTAGTGATCATGATAAATATTTTGGCAATTTCTTTCTGATGATAAAAGTAATGCATATTTATGTATCTGTGTTACAGGCCATTCACAAGTGGCTCCAGCCTGGTTTGGGGGTCTACCCTTTCTCATCATGTCCTGCCACCCAATAAAGTAAGCTACAGTATACAGCTTTACATTTTATTTATTTGACTTGGGTTTATTAGTGATCATGATAAATATTTTGTCAATTTCTTTCTGATGATAAAAGTAATGCATATTTATGTATCTGTGTTACAGGCCATTCACAAGTGGCTCCAGCCTGGTTTGGGGGTCTAGCCTTTCTCATCCTGTCCTGCCACCCAATAAAGTAAGCTGTACAGTTTTATATTTGATTTATTTGACTTTTGGTCCACACATTAGTCATACAAGATAACCATATACTTTTGTAACTGGTGTTACCAGTTCAGGATGAATTGAAGGTAAATGTCGACATACTGTACATTAATGCCTTTCTCTGCTGTAATAAAATCCACCTTCTACTACAAAAGCTCTCTAATGAAATGTACATATTTTTTATTTTTATTTCAGAAGAGCAATAACTAAAGGCCTCTGCAACTGCTTTTACCAGGTAAGGATGAATTGCAGATACATTTCACCATAAAAAATAGGTTTTGTCTGCTTTGATAAATTCCTCATTTCCAGTACCTACAAAGCTCTATAATTCAGCATCTAACACATTTTTGTTTAATCTGTGCATGCAAATGCTGTAGTATAACTAACAAGTAGTCGTATCTGTGAACCGCTTTTCTGTTGCCTTTTTTAATTTTAAAGTAACAGGTCTTTGCCAACATGTCTTAAACCCTCATTATATTTACTGGAAGACTACACTGTGCACTAGATGTGATAGCGGCATGTACAGTATGTTTGAAAAATTAGACTAGTCTTCTGAAACTATTTTCATACTCTGCGAGTGCTTCACTTGTGGACCCAGTGTAGCTGTCTAGTTACAGGTGGTGGATTGTGTCACCATTACAGCAGCCTGCTCGTGGTGGTACCTTTATATTGATGTTGCTGACATTCCGTTGAAAAGTAGGTAGTGATGTACTGTATATGCTTCCAAATCTTAACTCATTTTGTTACGCTTGTATGATTACAGATGCTGTGAGAGAGCCATGCCCTGAAAAAACGCCAGACACCAGCCACCTAGCCACCAGCCGATGAATGAATTGAATCAAATAATTTAATAAATAAATCAAATTACCATGAAATGCATTTAATCTTCTTGTTTTGTTTTTTGCAAACCTATATAGACATACACAATATAAATAAACCTTATGAGCCTATATATTACTGTAGGACATAGCAATTAATAATAATTATCAATAAACTCACATAAACATATAGTGGATTAAAAATGTAAATATTTTTTAAAGAGGAATTTTAATTTAGCAGCAATCATTTGGCACAATTATGGCCTCATTTTGGGCCACTTGTGGTTAAGTTTTGGCACCTTTTTGGCTGGATTTGGGGGATTTTGGGCTCTTTTTGGGGCAATTATGGTCATATTTTGGAATGCCACAATTGGTTTTGGGCGGGTTTTGGGCGAGTTTTGGCCTACCTTTGTTTTGATTCTGGCATGCCAAATGTGGGCCATTTATGGGCCGTACATCCTTCCAAAACTCTGCCAAAACGGCAAGCCAGTTTTGGGCCAAATTTGGCCCATAAAGATTTTGCTATCTGGGTTGTAAATCGACGCGAGTTTTTCAACATCCTGACCCACACAGCAGAGGGTTCCAAAACGGACCCTCTGCGGCGGACTCCGTGCTGATACGCACATCGAACGCGCCCTTTCCAGTCCTAACGGCTCCTTCAGTTTTCAAATTTCTCGTTGATGAAGTGGAAGACGAAACAGCGGCGTCTGAAGGCTCACTGTAAGTATGCTCCTATATGCTTTATTTATGCAGCTACCGAGTCTATCCACTGAAAAAGTACTTCCATAACACAAGTAACCTACTTATCTAGCTTTATTTGCTGATATTATCCGAAGATTTGCTGGTCTGCAGATATTGCTCATATTTACACACCAGCTACGGTCTAGCTGCTAGCTTTCGCAAGCTAATTTAGCCCACTTTAGACAGGGCTAAATCCTGTCCAACTAGGGCTTTGTTACCCTTTTAATGAAAGCTAAACTCCGATCTGAGTTTAAAATGAGCAACGTTTAATTTGGTTTAACGCTAACTTTGTGTTTGTGAACAACAAAAGTTGGCTTGCGTTAGCTAGCGTTAGCTTGTTAGCTAACGATAGCATTAAAGTTACAGGAAAACTAGTTTTTGTTAACGTTATGAAAGCTTAGATGTTGGACTCGGGAGTCTTTAAGAAAACGTAGGCCAATTCGGATGTGTCTAAACATCATTTCTTTCTGGGTGGGAGGCTGATTTCACATTGTTCACCAGTCCGGGATAACGTTAGCTGCTAGCTAATGGTTTTAAATTATGAATGACGTTAGCAGTAGCCTGCTAGTTCTAATAAGGTAGCGCTAACCAGCTGCCGCATGCTCAAACACATACGTCATAGCTCGACATTCTCTGCTGGCAGAAACCAGCAAACAGGCCTACTATTCAATCTAAAAAGTCCGGTTTCCAGACGTGTTTCCTGGTGACTTTTTAGATTGAACTGTAGCTGCTAGAGATTGCTCTCTAACTTTTACGAAATATAAATGCACAAAGGGCACGAGGCTATTTGTTTTAAATTTTCATGTAGAAATACTGTCGTCTACGAGTTCATTTAATGACATTGAACGTTCCTTGGAGTAAGATTTAACTGAGAAGAGGCAAAATAGAAGAGGCAGTTGTTGACTTCATGTATGTCCTTGCTTTGCCTTGGCACAGACCAGACACTTTGTTGTGAATGTTTAGAATATATGGGAAGAGGAGCTAAAATGATCAGCACCATATTCTGTGGATCCCAATATAATGCATTTTTTAAATGGGGTGTATTATTGGTTATGATAAATATTTGGCCATTTCTTTCTGATGATAAACGTAATGCATATTTATGTATCTGTGTTGCAGGTCATTCACAAGTGGCTCCAGTCTGGTTTGGGGGTTCTGCCATCCAAGTAAAGTAAGCTTTACAGTTTTACATTAGATTTATTTGACTTTTGGTCTAAACATTAATAATAAAAAATAACCATATGCCTCTGTAACTGGTGTTACTAGTTCAGGACGAAGTGAAGGTAAATGTCAACATGCTTAAATGCCTTTGTCTGCTGTAATAAAACCTACCCTCTACCTCAAAAGCTCTCTAATGAAATGTACATTTATGTATCTGCGTTACAGGTTATTCACAAGTGGCTCCAGTCTGGTTTGGGGGTCTACGCTTTCTCATCCTGTCCTGCCACCCAAGTGAAGTAAGCTATACAGTTTTACATTTGATTTATTTGACTTTTGGTCTAAACATCAATAATAAAAATAACCATATGCCTCTGTAACTGGTGTTACTAGTTCAGGACGAAGTGAAGGTAAATGTCAACATGCTTAAATGCCTTTGTCTGCTGTAATAAAACCTACCCTCTACCTCAAAAGCTCTCTAATGAAATGTACATTTATGTATCTGCGTTACAGGTTATTCACAAGTGGCTCCAGTCTGGTTTGGGGGTCTACGCTTTCTCATCCTGTCCTGCCACCCAAGTGAAGTAAGCTATACAGTTTTACATTTGATTTATTTGACTTTTGGTCTAAACATTAATAATAAAAATAACCATATGCCTCTGTAACTGGTGTTACTAGTTCAGGACGAAGTGAAGGTAAATGTCAACATGCTTAAATGCCTTTGTCTGCCGTAATAAAACCTACCCTCTACCTCAAAAGCTCTCTAATGAAATGTACATTTATGTATCTGCGTTACAGGTTATTCACAAGTGGCTCCAGTCTGGTTTGGGGGTCTACGCTTTCTCATCCTGTCCTGCCACCCAAGTGAAGTAAGCTATACAGTTTTACATTTGATTTATTTGACTTTTGGTCTAAACATCCATAATAAAAATAACCATATGCCTCTGTAACTGGTGTTACTAGTTCAGGACGAAGTGAAGGTAAATGTCAACATGCTTAAATGCCTTTGTCTGCTGTAATAAAACCTACCCTCTACCTCAAAAGCTCTCTAATGAAATGTACATTTATGTATCTGCGTTACAGGTTATTCACAAGTGGCTCCAGTCTGGTTTGGGGGTCTACGCTTTCTCATCCTGTCCTGCCACCCAAGTGAAGTAAGCTATACAGTTTTACATTTGATTTATTTGGCTTTTGGTCTAAACATTAATAATAAAAATAACCATATGCCTCTGTAACTGGTGTTACTAGTTCAGGACGAAGTGAAGGTAAATGTCAACATGCTTAAATGCCTTTGTCTGCCGTAATAAAACCTACCCTCTACCTCAAAAGCTCTCTAATGAAATATACATTTATGTATCTGCGTTACAGGTTATTCACAAGTGGCTCCAGTCTGGTTTGGGGGTCTACGCTTTCTCATCCTGTCCTGCCACCCAAGTGAAGTAAGCTATACAGTTTTACATTTGATTTATTTGACTTTTGGTCTAAACATTAATAATAAAAAATAACCATATGCCTCTGTAACTGGTGTTACTAGTTCAGGACGAAGTGAAGGTAAATGTCAACATGCTTAAATGCCTTTGTCTGCTGTAATAAAACCTACCCTCTACCTCAAAGCTCTCTAATGAAATGTACATTTATGTATCTGCGTTACAGGTTATTCACAAGTGGCTCCAGTTTGGTTTGGGGGTCTACGCTTTCTCATCCTGTCCTGCCACCCAAGTGAAGTAAGCTATACAGTTTTACATTTGATTTATTTGACTTTTGGTCTAAACATTAATAATAAAAATAGCCATATGCCTCTGTAACTGGTGTTACTAGTTCAGGACGAAGTGAAGGTAAATGTCAACATGCTTAAATGCCTTTGTCTGCTGTAATAAAACCTACCCTCTACCGAAAAGCTCTCTAATGAAATGTACATTTATGTATCTGTGTTACAGGTTATTCACAAGTGGCTCCAGTCTGGTTTGGGGGTCTACGCTTTCTCATCCTGTCCTGAGTGATTCTTGACATTGAAATTATATCAAAATTTGTCAATAAATGTTCATACTTTTGTCATTAATGTTTGATTTCGGATTTATGTTGAATTGACAGCGAAGCTTGATATTGAATGATAGCAAAATAGCATTAAAACATTGTCTTCCTATGCATCAACATCATGACATCTTGACATCAAATAAATGTTGAATTGACATCAAATGCCAACAAAACTTGAATGACATCTTGATGTCAAATAAATGTTGAATTGACATCAAAGCCTGATATTGAATGATATCAAAATAGCATCAAAACATAATCAACCATCATGACATCAAATACATGTTGAATTGACATCAAATCCCGACAAAACATGACATCAAAATAACATCAAAATGACATCAGCAGAGGTCAAAATCTTGACATCAAATTGACATCAGTACATTGACGTCAATATGACTTTCATTCTAGACCTATTTCGTGACGTAATTTTGACATCAATGTTCGATGTCATATTGATGTCAAATTGATATCAAATGCCCACTGGGATGGCTCTAATTTAACTGCATTTGGCTGATATTTTAGGGGGAGAGAGGACAAGCACCCAGAAATGAACCTCATTGTTATTTTGAATCCCTATTTCATGCTTCGTTCATCTAAATACTTGGATTTTTATTATTTTTTTTTAACGTTTTTAATTTCCCTTACGTTCTTATAACAGTTGGTCTATTTTGTACCTGTGGATCAGATAGTGTAGTGGTTAAAGATCACGCCTAGTATGCAGTGTTACCTTTTGTGAAATGCAGGTTCGAATCCAGCGAAAGTTAACGACTTTTCTTCTCTTTCCCACATTCACCACGTTGCTACGTTGGTGTGCATTTGTTTGGATAGAAAGCGACTGACTTTGTCTTAACAAACAGAAGTTCGGTTTTGCTGTTGCTGTCATCGTTTTGATGTAATTAATAAATCTTACACTGGCTATCAATGTATGTGTGTACTGGTTGTGTTGTGTGGCACTGGCGCTCTCTACAGCCCGGTAATTTCAAAGCGTAATTGCAGATGGGTGAAGAAACAAATTGCGCTAGCTAACTGCATTGCAGCTTCACATTGGCTGATATTTTAGGGGGAGAGAGGACAAGCACCCATAAATGAACCTCATTGTTATTTTGAATCCCTATTTCATGCTTCGTCCATCTAAATACCTGGATTTTTATTTATTTATTTTTTTTACGTAACGTAATTTCCCTTATGTTTTTCAAACATTTAGTCTCACTTGTTTCTAGGTCCAGATAGTGTAGTGATTAAGGCTCTTGCCTAGTGTCCCATTTTGCCTTTTGTGAAATGCAGGTTCGAATCCCGCGAATCTCAACAACTTTTCTTCTCTCTTTCTCCCATTCACTACGTTGCTACTCTGTTTTTGTTTATCTGTTTAAATAGTTTGTGTAGAGCTACTGGTCCTCCTCCTCCTCCTCCTCCTCCTCCTCTAGTCAGAGCTACTGAGAAAGAAACAAATTGCGCTAGCTAACTGCATTGTAGCTTCACATTTGCTACTTTATGCTTTGTTCATCTAAATACTTGAATTGACCTCTTTTTTCACGTAATTTTCCTTATTTTCTTATAACAGTTATTCCTCATAGTGTTTGTGTGTCTGATAGTATGATGGTCAGGGCTCCCAGATATGACTCTATTTTATCTTTTGTGAAATGCAGGTTCGAATCCCACGAAATGCAATACATTTCCTTCTCTCTTTCTCCCATTCACTACATTGCTACTTTGTTTTTGTGTATCTGATTGTTTATCTGTTTAAATAATCCACTGACATTGTACTTTTGCTCTTTCCCTTCATGGCTAAAGAATATGTAGGGCTGTGAAAATGGTATTTATATGCACTGAATGTCAGACTGTGCCTTACCTTTTTTTTAAATCAAGATTCAAAACAATGGCAACAGACAATTTCTCAATGTTTCTCAAAGGTAATGCAATCCAATATTTTTTTTGACAATGTACAGGTTATAAATATTCAGGACAAAGCTTAGGCCTACAGTTGGGTGTGTGAGGTACAGTGCAAAGGTATCCTACAGCTGAGTGCGCCTGGACTGTGCAAGACTGGGTAGAGTTCTCCGATTGTATGTGGTCTCTAAACATCTTGCATTGAGGAGGCTTCCTGTTGCCACACGCCCACTTGCTTCAGAACCGGCCAGCGGGGGGTCCGTGTTGGGATGGGACATAATCTGTTGGATTCGTCAAGACAGGGTGTGTCAATGGGGGGTCCGTGGGGGAGTGCGAAAGCCATAGTGGGGTCTGTCAGGTGTGCGGCAGGTGGAGTATAGTGTGTTGGGTGTTCTTTGGAAGAGTAGCAGATGTATTTTACACATTGTTTTTGTCCTATGGCAAGGAGTCCAGAAAGGGTCACGGATGACTCGTATTCCATGTTCTCCCCTGGGGCCACTGAGAGGATGAAACTGTGCCCGAATGTGCTCCAACACAGCCCCTTCCAAAGGAAAGTCTACCGGAGGCACAGTTACCCTCTCTGGCCAGTCTACTAGCAATGCAGCCTCTGCCTGGGCTGTAGGGCCAGAAGGAGCACCAGGATCTAGAGCAGCAGCAGCAGTAGTTTGAGGGGTGGAGGGCCAGCAGCAGCAGCAGTAGTTTGAGGGGGTGGAGGGCCAGCAGTAGCAGCAGCAGCAGTTTGAGGGGGTGGAGGGCCAGCAGCAGCAGCAGCAGCAGTTTGAGGGGGTGGAGGGCCAGCAGCAGCAGCAGCAGTTTGAGGGGGTGGAGGGCCAGCAGCAGCAGCAGCAGCAGTTTGAGGGGGTGGAGGGCCAGCAGCAGCAGCAGCAGTTTGAGGGGGTGGAGGGCCAGCAGCAGCAGCAGCAGCAGTTTGAGGGGGTGGAGGGCCAGCAGCAGCAGCAGCAGCAGTTTGAGGGGGTGGAGGGCCAGCAGCAGCAGCAGCAGCAGTTTGAGGGGGTGGAGGGCCAGCAGCAGCAGCAGCAGCAGTTTGAGGGGGTGGAGGGCCAGCAGTAGCAGCAGCAGTTTGAGGGGGTGGAGGGCCAGCAGTAGCAGCAGCAGTTTGAGGGGGTGGAGGGCCAGCAGCAGCAGCAGCAGCTCGGAAAATGTCCTGCATGGCAGATGAATTTCTTCCCTGTTGCTGGAGACACCCCTGAACAAAAATCTGCAATGGGCTCCTGTGACCTTCCGTCATTAGCCCATTTATTCACAAAGTCTAACTCTGTTTAGCCTCGGAATGGAGAGCCCAGAGGGGCACGTCGCTATCAGGATTGATTATGCCCTCATGAATCATGAAATAGGGATTCAAAATGATAATTAAGTTAATTTAGGCAAGTAGGCCTACTCTCAACTATGCCAGCTGATCTGTGAATAATGAAGACTAACCGTTAGAACACCTGAAGGGGTGGCTAACCAGAATCCCTTCTAAACTCCGGATCCATGATTTGACTTGTGACATTGGATGATTTCTGACTCGTGACATGGAATGATTTATTCTTTTGTATGACTTAATTTAACATGTCTGAAACATTTGTATTTTGGAAATAAAGCTGCTTATCAGTCTTTGCACATATATATATGTATGTAAAAAAAATAGTATTTAGATTACACGAAGCATGAAATAGGGATTCATATAACAGTGAGGTGCATGGGTGTTTGTCCTCTCTCCCTCAAAACGATGACAGCAACAGCAAAACCGAACTTCTGTTTGTTAACACAAAGTCAGTTGCTTTCTATCCAAACAAATGCACACCAACGTAGCAACGTGGTGGATGTGGGAAAGAGAAGAAAAGTCGTTAACTTTCACTGGATTCGAACCTGCATTTCACAAAAGGCAACACTGCATACTAGGCGTGATCTCTAACCACTACACTATCTGATCCACAGGTACAAAATAGACCAACTGTTATAAGAACGTAAGGGAAATTAAAAACGTTAAAAAAAAAAAAAAAATCCAAGTATTTAGATGAACGAAGCATGAAATAGGGATTCAAAATAACAATGAGGTTCATTTCTGGGTGCTTGTCCTCTCTCCCCCTAAAATATCAGCCAAATGCAGTTAAATTAGAGCCATCTTTGCCACATTGGTGATCTGTAGGCTACTGAACTGTTTTGGTCTACCTGTCTTGATCAGCCATTGGGCGCAAACACTTCAAAATCATTGGCTGCCAGAAAAGAAGGATGGATATCATTATCATAATTAAAATCGCCCGTATTTTACGCGCGGTGTTTATGATGCGCACGACGCGCGTAAAATACGCGCGGGTCTTTAGAACATCACTACGGCGTTAAAAACGGCGCATTTTCGGCGCATTACGGCGCTTTTAACGGCGGTGCCTGTTAGAGCGGCGATAAAAGCGGCGTAAAGACTGAGAATTCGGGCGTATTTCACGGATATACTTGAGCTAACGTGGGGAAATATCCCCGTTTTCTGGCAGCTTTGGCTTTCCATAAATAACGGGGCAGTCACACGCTTGCGTCCGCCAACGTATGCCTCATTTTGTCACATTTCCATAAACGCGAACTGATTGGTTTGTCAGTGTTCGAAAATTTGCATACACGGAATTTCATTGAACATTTCTCAACTTTTTAGCGGAGGCAACGTATCTCAGGCAACGCATCGGACCCACAATTCAGTGCGGCATGAAATGAAGTCCAGCCAATGTAAAGTGAATGGGAAAACAACGGACGAACGTTGGCGGACGCAAGCGTGTGACTGCCCCGTTATCGGACCAGTCCGCTCAATTGCCTGTTATTGCCAAGGCGGCTATTCATCTTTCTTTCTTTGATTCTTTAAATGTAGGCTAAGCCTTTAGCTATAACTTATTAGGCTATTATCATCATTATTAGGCTATATAATGTATCATAATCATTATTAAGTTTAGCTACTGCCAAACTCTTTAGCAGAGGCGCTGGCGGAGGTTTGCGCTCAAGTGCTTGAGTGCTTAGTTTTGGACTGAATTTGTGCTCTAACGTAACATGTAACTTAATAACCTAACTTATTTAAACTAACTAAGCATTTTAGACTGATGAGACATTGAACGCTGGTGTATCATTTTCTGCATTAGCCTATGAAGTTTTGTGTGTTTGTCATGCATCGGTAAATGTCATTGCGCAAACATTGATTGTTTTTTTTTCCTTTGGTAGTTTCGGTGTAGCTTACAAAGTAATAGAACTCACTGTAGCCTACGGAAATGTTTCTGCACATTGGTAGTATTTCCTCCAGTTAAAGAAATATCCACTTTGCTTTGCACTTGCCCTGTTGTCATCCTTTTGGGTGAAATGTAAACTCGTTTGTGCTGCATCCATGGCAGCCGGCTGCGTGGAACTCGACGTCGCCACGGACGTTGCGTAAGCTACGCGTGCCCTTTGGAATCGATAAGGGAATCGTTTGCAAAACTGGCAAACGATTCCAAGGAATCTAAACACGGGAAACCGGTTCTCAACGAGAACCGGTTTTCGATTCCCATCCCTACTCATGTGTAGGCTCCACGCAGCGACACAAACGTAAAACAACAATGCAGTGAGGAGAGAGGCACGTTTCCTATATGAAAATACAGTCAGTAGGCATATTTTGAGTTTGAGTCATCTACACATGACAACATTAAGGTACGTTGTACAGTCTGTGTTGGCGACAAAGTGCTAGGCCTATCTAAACATCCCGAGTTTGCATATAGCGGCTGCCTGACGCACGTATACGCAACGCAGAGCCATAGAAAGAGAGAGTTGCGACACTCTTTGATGTTGCCGCCACGATCAAAAGTTCCAAAGCCTCCCACCTCCTCCATTTCATTATTTCCTCTGCAATTACCCCTCATCCATAAGGGGTGTTAGCGGACATTACTCGGATATGATCTCCGCTAATGGCATCCCAGGACCATGGCCAGCTAGCACTGCTCTTCTATGCCCACATCCACCATTGAAGTGCCCTTGAGCAAGGCACCTAACCCCTCACTGCTCCCCTAGCACCATTGTAGCAAGACAGCTCACTACTCCGGCTTAGTGTGTAAATTCCTCACAAGTATACCTGGCCTGGAAGCCTGATATAAGCCTTTTTGTCTAGTTTTAAGGCACATTATGATTTTTCAGTGGCTACACTTTATTGTTTTTGCATGACCACAAATACGTCAGCTGCGTTACCTGTCTGTTTTTATTTCGGCACCCATGCAGGTTAGGGCGTGCACACTGCGTGGCACACAGACACGGCTCGAGGCACGCTGAAAACGTGTACGTACTTGAAATAAGACTGGTGCCTATTTTTCACGCGTCACAAGTGTTTCCATTCAAAACAGACAATTTTCAATCCAACTCATGCAAATAGTGATGAGCCAATTGTCTTTCAGATTCCCTCGCCACGCAATAGGATAGCGCTAAACAAATCATCTTCTTGTTTTCAAGTACCAGGATGCTTAATGGTCGCAACTTCTGGTTGCATGTCAGTCATTATGGGCCGCCCACCTACTCTATACACAATGTGATTGGTCCGGTGATTTAGCCAAAGCCCAGCTCTACAGAGAGTTGCTAGACTGACCCGGGCAGCAAATTAGATTTGCTGCCGCAAGGGGTGTCTAGATTTCTAGGCTATTTAACTTAGACTAGACACTAGCTGGGTAGACTGAGACCCATGTCTATATCACTGGGCTATTAATGCATGGGCCTACGTTATAATATCTATTTAAGGACATGTAAAAGATAGGCCTGTGACAGAACTGTACGCTCAAATTCAAAATAAACTTTTGAAGCCTACCTCAATAGCCTAAAGCATTTTTGCAACGGTAATTGTGTTGCATATACCTATGCATATACCATATTTATCTGATTTGTTTTGACTTGTTTTATTTCTTATTTTATTATTTGTGTTATTTTAATTTATTGTATTACTTTTATCCTGTTTATTTTTTCTACTGTTCTACTGTTGTCATTATTGTTGTGTTGTACAGCACTTTGGAAACCCTGTGTTTGCTTAAATTGTGCTATATAAATAAAGTGGATTGGATTGGATTGGAGTGGAATCAAATATCTATGCGCATTACACATTTTATTGCGCATTTCACGTGTTTCCAACCGGGATTTCTTATTCGAATAGTTGAAATGTGCATTAGATAGTTGGATGGAAACACAACAGTGAGGGCAGACTGGCCGCAGCAGTGGCGCATCAGAGACGTTGCTGGTCTGAATGCATAATACATACAGTATATTGTCTGGTTTGAATCAATGCACACATAAAATGCTGTTTTAGACTTTGCCACTCAGATAACTGCAAAACTTCATGGTTAAAGAGGCAGGCATTCCCCTGGTCAAAAATCTAAATATTTGTTATATCTGGTCATTGCACAACTTGGAGAATGGGAATCACAGCAATTGGCTTTAAAATAACAAAACAAGTTTTTTTTTCTACTCCGCACCCACCTGTGACGGTCACACCTGGAGACCAAAAAAAGTTGAGAAACAAAACATACTGCCGAGCAGCAAAAACGAAAGGAAAGGGGAGAAGTAGTATCACAATGGAGGAACATAACTGATGGAGTAGGGTTACACATGAAGAAAGAAATGTCTTGTCATGATGAGATTAATCTCAACTTCAAACTCGAAATTTGGAGAGGGAAGTTGAAATATAATGTTGACTTTAATCTCAACGAGTCAAGGTTAAAGAATGATGAGACGTGTTGAGAATAAAGTTGAAATATTATGTGATATTTTACAACTTAAAAACATGACTAAAACAATGTTAAGCCATTTTTGAGAGGAAAGGTTCGGGACTGTTCCACTGTCAGGAACTCAAAAACAGGACCCAAGCGCAAGACTCAATATAACAGACACATTTATTAATCCCAAAACTACAGACTTAAGCACAGATACGAGCAGACAAAGCGGCGAACCGGCAAAGGACTTGGGTGGGACCTACAAAGGGATAAACACCGCCGGTGACGGTTTAGGGTGAAACTCGTGTGTGTTCACGCACATGGTACAATAAAATATAAGCATTATGAAAAGAAGCATGGGAGTGTGGTTTTTCCTGTTATTTTGATAGTCCTGCAGAAATGCAGTTTCCGTCTAACCAAGTGCAAAAAAGTGCAATGTGATACACAAGTAGACAGGTGGTGCATACAGTATAAGAAATATAGTGCTGTGTATAGTATACAGTTGGTTTACAGAAGGTGGTTTAATAAATCAAATATATTTTATGTGCAGTGTAGCAATACGAGCAAAACAAATATGTCTGTCATCTGAACAATGAACAGCATGTAGATATGTGCAATGTAGTACCATTAGTAGCCTAGTAAGGACTAGAAAAGCACTCCGAGAACGCAGACCTCTGCCAAGCGAAAACATAACCGCTTCCTGGATCCAGACGGTAATACGGATCACTCCCAAAATGTAATTGTTTCTTCCGTGGGTCATTTCAGACCTTCCAGAATTTCGTCAAAATCCATCCATAACTTTTTGAGCTATCTTGCAGACAGACAGACAGACAGACAGACAAACCCCTATGAAAACATCCTGGCAGAGCTAATAAGATGCAGTGTATACAGAATATAGCATAAAAAGAATAAATATGGATATTCAGTACCATATATAGACAATTATGCATATGTGCTATAAGGTCGAAAATAAGTTGCATCTTACTTTAAAATGACATTTAAAAATCTGGTTGGGTGTGGTAGAACTTGGTAGGCTATCAATTTGTTTTAAAACAATTCACACGTGTGATTAAATGTTTATTCCTTTGTAGTGATTTGTTGAACAAATGTTGAAATAGCACGTCATCACAGAACAAATTCATGGTTGGCAGCACATATGCTTATGACATGTGTGGGCATGCACATTTTTCAGGAAGAACTTTCATTGTGGTCATGGGTTATTAATAGATCATGTTCATGTTTGCAATCTGAGTGAGTGAGTCAGGGTTGTCATTACTCCACAAGTACTGACAATCCTGGCAGAGATTGTGAAATATTGGATAGATAGATAGATAGATAGATAGATAGATACTTTGTTGATCCCCAAGGGGAAATTCAAGACAAATATCAAAAGATATTATGACAATAATATAAAACAATAATACTTTGTTGCACATCTTCTAGCTTTTATGGCGGCTTGGCTTCTCTGAGGCATATCCATTCATATATCCAACCTTTTGGTGTATTAGCTGGTGTACTACCAACATTACCCTTATGGTAGGCAAGGTAGGCAGCTCTGTCAGCAAGATATGCATCAGCACGTGGTGAAAGCAACACCTTAGATTGTGATTCTGATGATAGAGTTTTGGTTTTAAGGCTAAATTTAGCCTTGACTTGGTTACACAAAAGAGATGACACTTAAGTTACCATGGGGATTTATTCTGTGCATCTAGCCTGGCCTCGACCAGCTGGCTTAATTCTAATTTTAAATGTGTTGTCTTATTGGTTCAGACCTCCATGTGATTTGTTTTTTAAAGAAATGTAATTTTCATTGTGCCCATTAGTTTTTTGGGGTTTTTTTGGTCATTCAGAATTGCCTGTAGAGGCGTTTTGGTAGCATTGTACGAGGTAAGCCCATTAAAAAAGCATGAAAATAAAGTTTACAAATTATATTCTTTTCATCTCATGTACCCCTTAGAAGCAGCTTGCGTATCACCGGAGGTACCCGTACCAGTTTGGGAATCCCTGTGATAGATGCCTGAGCCATAAAAACATAAACTGACGACACGAGACGCACATTGACATGTTTGGGAGAGTTTCAATTGTACGGGAGGGAGGATGAAGGAGTAGTGAGGACCTTTAAGATGAGAGATATTTGCTTCCAGAATGCTAACATTTGGGCCTTCCCAATATATACATACCGTACATATTGCATAAATAACCCATAATGACAAAACATAGTAATTTGCATAATATAGTGTGATGTTTTCTGGAAGTAAAGATAAAATCTGTGAACAAATTTGAAATGTATTAATTGGTGATTAGGGTTTTTGGAACTGTCCTGCAGATCTTCTCAATATCTCCATATGAATCTATTCCTCATTCAAAGAAGATAGATCCCTACCATTGGAGAAGATACATATGAGGTTCAGAAATAAGTCTGTTAAAGCAACACTAAAGAGTTTTTTGTATACCTTAAAATAATGTTTCCAAAATCATTTCAGCGGTTCATCAACTTGTAACAGGGTGAACAGCACTTCTGCTTTCACTTCGCGGCCCTCTATCGGCTATAACGGCACTATGTAACTTCACGAGGTGGGGTACAGTATCTGTAGTTCGATAAAATGAGACATCAGAAACTACAAATTTGACTTGCTTCGATGTCGCAAAACATCATACTTTCATAAAATCATGCAACATATTCTACCTTGTCTGTTATTTGCTGAATAGACAAATAGCGTGTGTGCGACAGAGGAAAAGTGCTTTAGTGTTGCTTTAAGTTTAGATACTGTAAGGATCGGAAGTGACGTCTTTACAATACCATCTTGTCCGGTGAAGTTAAAAGGTTATTTTGGAAGTGCTAATCCTCATGGGATACCATAGATGGTCATGTAAAGGCTAAATTTGCCTTTCATGTTGTTCTACAGTTGTGTATGACTTTAAACAGTGTGGGTTTCAACATAAGCATTCATTCTAGATCATTCAGCTCGAATGCTAATGTGTTGACAAGCACACCAATTTTGCCTACAGCCTACCTTGTTCTTGCCCATCTGAAATAACTCCTCTAGCCTTACTGCCTCCATCCTTTCTGGTATTGTTGTTTTCGAAAATGATATCCAATGACCTTGAAGTCTTGAGTTAATGAATTAGCTTCACATCGTGTAGTGGTAACCAGCAACAAAGTAACCTACACATTTTGTAATCCTAGCCTGCGTGCACTGTCATTCTTTTTCCTGCCCCAAAAAGGTCTTCATGCTTATAGTTCTGGCTTAAAGGTTGGGTACGGAATTAGCAAAACGGACGGCAGAGTTTGAACATATACAACCTCAAGTCCCGCCCTCCATGCACGAGCGACAATTCAAATGCGCAGCGCGAGAGCGAGCCAGGCTAAATGAAATGCCAGCCTGGCGTCTACAGCACTATGAGCTCTAGTCTCCATACAATCACTCACATCAACTTCCCCAATTACATTCTTTATTCACCTCCAAAGGGTTGTAGTACATATGGTTCAGTAGCCATAGGTGTGTATATTTGAACAGAATCTGGTTTGTTCTTACCAGGGCGATTATCTCCTGAAATATCCAAGTTTAGTGCTGGCCCGTTGGTTCGCCTATTCCACCGTAGCTCCAAGCTGTTAAGTTTCGATTTCATGTTTACAGCACTCTTTGTGTCACGGTAAAATGTAATTTTTGCTACATAGCTTATTTATTGCGTGGGTGATTGAGTTTCCGTAGATATCCGCTGCCTTAGTTAGTTTGTATAGAAATGAAGTGACACATACAACAAGAGGGGAACATGTACGTGCAGCAGCAGCAGGCAGTTGGTTTCGTTTCAGCACTGACTCGCGGTCACCAGCTTTCGAAAGGGTCGCGCGCGGTGGGGAGGAGGAAGAGGAGTAAGACGTTAGATTGACGAACGAGCTGTGAAATGATGGTATGGGGTGAGGAATTCTATTGGCTGGAGTTTTTCGAGCCCTGCCCGTTCCGCAGATGATTGACGTGTTTAATTTACATTTCAGTGCTTCCAACTTAGTGGCTATAAGTGGGTTAGGAATAGGATTTCAAGTGATTTTGCAAAAATGGCCAACAAAGCTCATTCCATACCCTACCTTTAAGTTGATTTTGTTTTACAGAAAAATGAGAATAGAATAGAATAGAATAGAATAGAATAGCCTTTATTGTCATTGTATGTTGTACAACGAGATTTGAATGCCACTCCTCTGGTGCAATCTGCATGCAATATAAATATAACATTTTTAAAAAAATATAACATTTTTAAAACATTTTAAAATAAATATTAACAGTATGCGGCAGTTTGTATGATCAATATGATCAGTATATGTATATGTGTCCCAATGTATGAGTGAGTGTGCAGGTAATCTATTTTTGTTTCATGTTATTTGTCTCTGTGATGGCTCTGGGGAAGAAGCTGTCCCTGAGCCTGCTTGTCCTGGCTCTATGTGACCTGTACCGCCTGCCGGAGGGTAACAGGTCAAACAGGTGGTTTGCGGGGTGGGAGGAGTCCTTGATGATATTTCCAGCTCTGCTGCGGTAGCGAGAGCTGGCAATAGCTTCCAGGCTAGGCAGAGAGCAGCCGGTGATCTTCTGGGCTGTGTTGATGACCCTTTGCAGCGCTCTCCTGTCTGCTGCAGAACACCCTGCAAACCACGCTGTGATGCAGTAAGTCAGGATGCTCTCTATGGTGGCGTTGTAGAAGGTCACTAGCAGCCTCTCCTCCAGGTTGTTCCTCCTGAGCACTCTCAGGAAATGGAGACGCTGCTGAGCCTTCTTCACCACCGCCGTGGTGTTGACAGTCCAGGAGAGGTCGTCGGAGATCTGCACGCCCAGGAACCTGATGGAGTGGACTCTTTCCACTAAGTCCCCATTTATGTGCAGTGGGGACGGGGCTGCTCTGCCCTTTCTGAAGTCCAGAATAATTTCCTTGGTTTTGGTGGTGTTCAGTTTGAGGTTGTTAACTGAACACCATGCTGTCAGTCTGTTGACCTCATCTCTGTAGTCAGACTCGTCTCCAGCTGATATGAGCCCGACTACGGTGGTATCATCCGCAAACTTTATGATGCTGTTTGAGAGATGGGTCGGGGAGCAGTCGTGGGTGTAGAGAGTGAAGAGGAGGGGACTCAATACACATCCTTGTGGGGAGCCGGTGCTGAGTGTGATGGTGCTGGATAGGTGTGGGCCGAGTCTGACAGACTGTGGACGATCAGACAGGAAGTCCTTGATCCAGAGGCAAATGGGGTCGGAGAGGCCCAGGTGTGAGAGCTTCTGGACCAGGATCTCCGGCAGGATGTAGTTGAAGGCTGAGCTGAAGTCCAGGAAGAGCATTCTGACATAGCTCTCCCGGTGCTCCAGGTGACTCAGCGCGGTGTGGAGCGCTATGGTGATAGCGTCCTCTGTGGATCGGTTTGCCCTGTAGGCAAACTGGTGTGGGTCCAGTGTGGGAGGCAGACAAGCCTTGATGTGCTGTGAGACCAGTCTCTCAAAGCACTTCATGACTACAGGCGTGAGTGCAACAGGTCTGTAGTCATTGAGGTTGTCCGCTGCTGTCTTCTTGGGAACGGGTATTAATGTAGATGTTTTGAGGCAGGGTGGGATGATGGCCTGCTCCAGAGATAGGCTAGGCTGCTGTCATGTCACTGTGCAGCGTTCAAGAGTTAGGATAGGCCAACTTGGTGTGAATACACACTTGAGCATTGTGGACTTGGAGGTGCTCAGATGCAGCTCTGGGGGGATCTTCCAAGTTTGGTGACAAACCTGGGTAAGTTAAAGGAACCGTATGTACTGTAGGATTTTTGGGTATAACTTAGAGTAAGAGGTAAACGTCCTATAATAACAAGGCATAATATGGCATTGTTTTGCTAGTAGAATGAATCCATTCCGCTCTTCTATTAGGAGGTTTACTACTCAGGTTTATCACTAAACCACGTACTTGGAATACCCCCCAGATGACAACATTATGTACATACCTACAGTAAACCAAAAGCCATGTGTGGCCTAAATAACGCCATCCGTGACCGTGATGCCCTGAGTAAACGCACGTATAGCCTACAACTCCCTGCATACAATCCATAGACAGTAAAAGATACAATCTGAGGAATGAGAAATGGCGGCAACACAAGTATCTCCATGGAGAAAGTGGCTCTGTTAGCCTTCTCAAGTCATAACTTGTTGTCAATGTAGTGGGAGGTGTCAACCCACCTTGTTGAGTCAGAGAAAAGGGAGAACCTGGTGAATAAAATCATGCTGAGGCAGCGTGAGCATTGTAAAGTCTTGAGGATTTTGAGAGGCAACATCAGTAAACATTATAGGCTAGCCTACAGATTGACTGGTAGCTGATTCTGAGATGAGGATGTTTTTCTCAGACTGCTGTGAACACCACTCTGCTTTAAGGGTAATCTTTCTTTCTTTCTTTCTTTCTTTCTTTCTTTCTTTCTTTCTTTCTTTCTGTCTTTCTTTCCTTTATTCCCTCCTTTAACCAATGTCTCCTTTGATAGGTGTGCATGTTGCTGATAGTTTCTAACACTCTGGGTGAAAACCTGCCATGCAATGACTGTGAGAAAGGTGAGTGCCAATTTCAAGCCACTTACCTTTCTATGCTTCTGGTCATTTCAAACGTTACCTAAAAGAACATTTGTCAATAATGGCAATGCGTGTTGAGGGTTTACCACCTTGTGTCTCCTGTAGGTCTTTTCATAAAAAGAACCTGCATCGCGACCAAATACGAAATTCAAGGAACCCAATGTGAGCTGTGCTCAAAGTGTGATGGTAAGTTTGTCTTCTTCTTCTTCTTCTTTCTCCCTGGTAAAGCATAGCAGTAGACTTAAGCCTACGCACGCAGACTGCATTACATGTGTCGTAATAGTGACGCTGGTAAGATGATTGATTTTGTCCAAAATCTGTCCGAGGGAAACCAATTATTAACTGGTGTTCCGATCTTGAGACATTGGTGCCATGGCTCACATGAGGAGACATGCAAAGTAATGTAAACTTGCCAAATGATGTTCGGATATGAATAAGTAGTCTTAAGTCTATGTACTCTTCGTTCTTTGTGTTTCATAATGTTGTTCTCCACACTGTATTTTTAGTCTGAGAGCTCAGACCAGTTGCACATTTTGATTTTGTTATTTATCATAAAGGCTGGCTAAAAACCGGAATGCGTCAACATTGTGTTACGTTTTTATGTGTCGGATGCCGGTGGGGGTACACAAGTCCTGATTTGATACTGTCTATTGGATGAAAAGACTTAATTTGCAATATTTTGGAAACCACCCTTTGTTTTCCTCATTCACTGGTTATGGCTACACTCTGCTACCTCTACAATTACACCACAAATTTCAAAGCTCAGTTTGAGTTTTCTGTTGAACATTTGATAGGCTATGTATCCTTTCCTTTCTATTTTCTGAAGACAACGTCAGACAAATATTGTATCCTTTGTTGTAAAAATAAATTAGTTTGTCTTCATTTCAACAGTCCTTTCTGAATGCCTTCACAGGAGAGGGCCAGAGAATATTGGCAAACTGCACCCGTGATTCTGATACACGGTGTGGCTGTGAAGAGGGCTATGTCCAAACAACAAATTCTAGTTGTCAAAAAGGTGAAACTCATCAATTGTTTGTTTTTGCCTTTTTAAGCGATTGCTAAGTGGACAATGTATGCAATGCGATGCAACATAACGATTGATCAATGGAAAGATTGCCCTTTATAAAGTATGGTCGAGATGGTGTTTTTGTGCTGCATTTATAAGTAACTGATGTCAGTATTCAATAATACCAACAAACATAATGCCAAACTCTATACTTACTTTCTGTGTTTAATATTAAGGTTTAATTTTAAGCTGTGACCTAAGCAATGGTGATTTGACCTGTACTGTATCCATTGTGTGATGAAGTTTAGTGCATGTTGGACTTGTCACATGAATTGTGCAATAACGCACAGCTGATGTGTTTTTTCTTTTCTTTTTAAAGAGATGACTGCTCCAACAAGTACAGTCGTAACACCCATGTTGACGCAGCGTAGCATATACATGTAAGTCTTTTACAGTGTCTACCTACCACTACTTATGGCATCATCTGTTTCTAAAGATTGCTTATAAATAGTGATTGCACAAATGTGTTACATTTTCTTGTTTGGTTCTTAGGATTGCTGCTGTTCCTGTCATCATTGTCTTTTTAATAGTTTTGGCTGTGTCTGTGCTGTTTGGTGCACGTGTTTCATTAAAATCAGGTAAACAAATCTGAACATCCTTTGCAGAATCCTAGTTCAATATTTTACTTTATTGCTCTTTAGCAACTGTACAACTTTTGAATGGTAACATTTTAGCTTGTTGCAACCTAAAACCAACCTAACCTTTTTATTATGATTTTAGGTGAGAAATTGCTGGAGAATTCGGCCACGGCCACATCTGATATCATTTGACAACAGTCAACTCTTCTCTACCTCTGGACATTAATCTCCATCTCTGTTACTTTTTCATTCCTGTCATTTTTTTAAAAAAACGTGTTGGTCTGTGAGCATCTTTGTTTTGTTATCACTTTCATTTTCTCCATGTTGACATGTGCATACTTTGCAGCTAGTGCAATGTGAACATGCAATTGAAAAGTCATCCTAACATGTTTTTTTTTTTGTATTCATGTTTTAACGTGTAGCCAGTTTATTGGTTTAACTGCGAAAGCCACGGAGTCTTAACTATAGAAAAGATTTTTAGAAAAATACTTTTTTATTTTTTATGATGCTATGTGTCATTTAGTTTTTTTTTATGAAAAATAGTGGCCTGTACAAGACTGGAGTTTTTGTAAGTCTAGACAGTAAGTCACGTTTGAGTTCTACTCATTTAAACAACTGAATCTGGTTGTAAGTATCTGGTCATTCGATTAGCTTATTATCCATTTGACTTGTAAGCAACAGTAAGTCCAAGTTTTCAAATAAAACCAATTGGAGTTGTAACGTACTGTGCAGTATGTTTTGCATACTTAAAAATGTCTTCTGTTTCTAAAAAGAAAGTGTCAGTGGTAGCCTGAGTCTACAGTACTGTGACATGTCAATGTGATATGTTTAGGCTATACTGTAGGCTCACATTTTTTTTTTAAACAAACAAACAAACAAACAAAAAAAACATTGTAGTTAGTGCTTAAGTTGATTAGCAAAATGTGAAATGCAGCACTTGTTTTAAAAATATATTTTTGTTACTTTTTTCATGCATTTTATTTAATTTAGTGAAGCTCAGTGTTTTTATTTTCATAAGAAAAGTTTGAAAACATCTCATTAAAATGTTGGGAATGCCTTTGTTGTCCAGTGTCCACATTGACTGCCATGCATCAATTGAATTGGAGATATGCATATAGTCG
Organism: Sardina pilchardus; assembly: GCF_963854185.1. Classification (NCBI taxonomy): domain Eukaryota; kingdom Metazoa; phylum Chordata; class Actinopteri; order Clupeiformes; family Clupeidae; genus Sardina; species Sardina pilchardus. The sequence goes on along the minus strand of NC_085002.1, from coordinate 7,187,189 downwards.
CTGTCCGATGAAAACGTGTCTCCACTTCTGATGATTTTGACTTTTTAGTCTGAATAGAGTGTGCACCTTTTCCTCTGTCTAGTTGGCTTTGGGTATCTAAATGACCTATGAAAATTAGGGCTGTGAAAATTAACACGTTAATCGCGGCTATTCATTTTGAAATTCATATTGTTTTGCAAAATATTAAAAGAATTAACACATTTTGTTTACTTTCTTTGTGGAGGGCCGACATCACATAACGGTCGGAAGCCATGAAACCTGTAGCCGCCAGCCTGATAGATAGATAGCTTAAAATGGAGACGAACGGTGAGGGACTGGTTGGCGGAAAGTTTCGATTTAAAAAGTTGCTGGTTGGAACTATTATTAAAAACACAGTGGTATTTACAATTTGCAAAGTGAAATTTATTTTCCAAGCTCAACATCTTTGAGATATCATCTCAATTTGAAACATCCTCTCCAAAATCCTGGCATTGCACACCAGTCCACAATTCCAGAATTGTGTGGGCCAATAACTAAACCTGTGAGTGGCACAGCAGATGTTTTTCTAGTGCTAATAAACTTCTTGGTGCATAAACAAATGGCTCTTTACTGGCCCCAGTGTTCTTTCTAAACGTAGTTCTTTATGATGCAGTATTGTAATAGAAATCCTTTGTGGTTACTCATTGATTTGGTGATTTAATTTGTATTTAATATGCCCTTTAAGAAGCTTTAGTCTGTGTTTGTGTCGGATGTGCATGTGGAATGAATGTTGTGCAAAAATGCGAGTGGGTGCAAAGGTACAGAAAGTACAGTGTCAGGATGGTCCATGGGTTCCTGTCAACTGATCGCAGATGGGAAGAAAGAGTGGAGTCTTAGTAATCCTTTCGGCATTCTTAACCACTCTCTGCAGGCGACTGCGATCCGCAGCAGTATAGTGCTGTCGTACCACGCTGTGATGCAGCTGGTTAAGGTGCTCTCAGCAATGCAGCTGTAGAAGTTGCCGAGGATCTTGGGTGACATGCCAAACTTCCTCAGCCTCCTCAGGAAATATAGCCGTTGTTGGGCATTCTAACCGTTCACTGTCCAGGTGAGGTCTTCGCTGATGTGTACACCTAAGTATTTGAAACTGCTCACCCCCTCCACTTCAAGTTCCCGGATAAACAGTGGTTGATGGGGTCTCCTCTCCTTCCTAATGTCCACTATCATCTCCTTTGTCCTGTCTGTGTTGAGGGATATTGTCCTCACACCATTTGTTGGGCCGGTTTGCGTATTACAGGAGGTCCAGTGTGTCTGGTATGCTGCTCTGAATGTGGGTGTTGTTTAATCACGATTAATCACGATTAATTCATTTCAAAATGTAGTTATTTTTTTAAACCCTCCACTAGTAGCAGTGTTGAGTATTTAATTGTTCATAGGCTACTTCATTCAACTGCAGCTGAAGCTGCTACCAAAAGGCTGCTATGGATTGAACTAGCCACACAGTTTGAACTATGACATTGTTTGAAAATCACTTCAATGCTAAATAAAAGAATGTTTAAATAAGTAGGTATGCAGCGTTTTCTAGATAGGCAAGATATTAACTTCCTGAATTTTGTCAGAGGCATGAGACGTAGGCCTAAGAGTGGGTAAGAGTGCAGGGACGCTAAAGGATAAGGTTGGATAAGTGCAGTTGAGAAGTAATTGTAAGCTGAACGCAGCAGGTTAAAACAATGTACGCTAATGTTCTTAATCTTTTACATTTTTGTAAAACGTGAATAATTCTATGACAGAAGCAAGAGAATGATTATTAAATAGACAGTAAAGCCTACTGATCTTACCGATGTGCAATTATTTTGAAACTTTTTTTTTTCCATTTCCTGAAAAGTAACGATTTTGGACAAATGTGTTATTTATCAGACAGTGACATATGAATTTGAATAAACATTTTTATGAATAAAAGCCATTTTTTCAATAAAAGTCTTTTTCATTATGAAACATCCATTCATTGGCAATGGAGATGGAATTGTTGATTAAAACGTACAAAACGGTATGCATATTCAATTGTCTGTTAAGTTTAGAATGTGATTTAAATAGTCTTAATTTGTATGACTGATAATGATCAATGATTTAAACTCAATATAGATATCCTACACATAAATATAAAAAATGACCATGTTTATTTGTGCCCTATAAAGCCAAAGTGCAGTATCTGCAAAAATTCCAAACTGAAAAGCTGCCTTTTCCTTTTATTTTGCCAATTGTAAACATCAAATAGCAAATAACTTTCCATGATTGATGTGATGATGGGGAAGTGAGTTTCAAACGTGTTGTATTTTGACACCCATGGTGATCTTGGCAGATTTACAACAGATACTGCACTTTGCCTTTGGTGCAGTAAGATCAAATGGTCATGCAGTCATAATTTGTGCTGAGTAAACATTTTCGGGGAATAAATTATTACATTTTAATGTAAATAAAGGACATTTACAATATTTTCAGTCATGGCAAAACAATCTTCTATAGGCCTTTATCTGAACATTAGGAAGCCTATAGACAAGCTTTTTGATTAATGGGACAATGGTCTATCTATGTCATTATGAATGAATTATGTATTCAAAATGTTATCTCATTGCAAATGCAATTGTTAAAGGTGCACGGCCAGCCACATAAAAACGTTTTTTTACTTAGGCTATATTTTGTTTTTTCAATGTGATAGGTCCATAAGCTATGTGTTTGTTTTTTTTTTTTTTTGTTGTGAATGTGAAAATTAACTTCTACCACCTCTGTCAGCTCTAGCCTCTGAAAAGAATTAGCGGAGAAATCAGGCCAATTAAAAAAGATGGTCATGCTGACGTGGAAATGTCCGAGGTCATACTATTCATGAGCTCTCCCAGTTAAGACTGCACCCACAGAATTCATGTAGCCCATGTGACGGACTTGTGCCCTATGCAGCAATAGAGGCTCAACAATGCACTAGGAATTGCAATTGGAACATGCCACAACAGGATCTTTCAAAATTAGTTAATCTGTTAATATGAGCCCTAAGCTGTTTTAAGGGCATTTTCACTACCTCTAGTTAGAAGTATTTATCCTGGTCATTGTAAGTGCCATTCACACATGCTACATATTGTTTTTTTCACCACAGTCTAGGCTATCCAGATCTGCCACAATATCATGTATAAATACTTGCCTTGATTTGATTTAGATTTTTAAATAATAAAAAGTTGAAAAGCGTACTATACAAATTCTTACATTTTGATGTGTATCTCACCACAGCAAGCTCACATCTCGACAAAACTTACATGGTTATGTAGGCCTGCCTGTCCTGAACACGGCAATATAAGTACCATGGTGGAGGTACACTTTGGGGCTGAGCAATTTACAGAAATATGTGGTGTGTGCCTTCCAGAAATAAATGACAATTTTTATTTAGTGATGAAAAAATGACTTTTTGGCACTTTTTGCACTCCATATTTGTGACACTAGCTGATCTGACATGACTTGTTTGCGGTAGCACACATGACGTGCACAGATGATGATTCTCTATAATAGTTGTTTTAATGCATTGCAATGAACAAAGTAAAGACAAAAAGTGTTTATTTGTCAAACAAATTTGGATGCAATATGAGTCTTGAATTGGATACCATACAGGAGTGTGCTAGGATCTCAAAACCGTTTTATGAACGTGACTTGTCATAGAGAAACACATGATAACATTGGATTATGAACATAGGCCATTCCACACAAAAACACGAGGTAAGTGGAGCTAAATGAAGTTATTATTTTGCTGTCACTTCGTCTGTTTTATGGCCTAGAAGGTTGTATTTGGTATCTGTGGATAGCTCTAGCTCTCCTCTTTCATCTGACATGCGTGCCAAATCTTTTTGATCGCGATTTCACGAGGAAATCAAACGAGAGTAAAGGTAGCCAAAGCTATATGACATTATTATTTGTTTGTAACTTTGTCTGATTTTGTCATACGAAATGATCGATGTATTTGGTATCAATGCAAAGCTCTGCTTCTCCTCTTTCATTTGATATGCGTGTCATGTCTGTGCGATGCGTGGTCCGCGAGTAATTTAAGCGAGAGTTCTGGATGCGCCGGTGAACGCAGAGCAATATAGACTGTAAATATGATATACTTTGATTTAACTTCATCATTTTATTTTATTTTCATACTTGATCGTACAGACAAGTGTCTAGTATCGTTGGAAAGCCCCGGTTCTGCTCTTTCCTGCAATATAAGTTTCATCTCGCTGTGACTAATAATAGCGGAGCAATGTAACAAAGAAAATGTGTGCGTTTTTTGACGCACTTTGCGTCATAGGGTTAAGCCTGGAGCAGTATCATTGCTGCAGTCTACGGCCAGTGCCCAACTCAAAACGCTATTGTCAACTCAAGGAAATGCTACATGTTTCATGCACTCACTAGGCTACAGCAGGTGTTATGTTCATTTGGACAATGCTAGCGCTCGCTAACCAAGCTAAGTTCATGCCAGTTGATAACAGCTGTTGCCAAGCTGTCATGTTATGGACAAAACGAGACAGTGTCCACAGAATTCCTATAGCCTTCGTCTACAAGGATGGCTGAACATCAACTGGCTTGTGCGCTACACAGTAGGCTACGAATAGAGCTTCAACAATGCACATGTTGCCCAAGCAGATTCAAGCAGAGCTCGTTGAATATTAATGAGAACTGAGACAAATCAAGCTGAGTCTTCTTCAATACCATAGAATGGCTTGAAACAAAGAAGCCAAGGTAGAAGGTAGTACATGGTAGAACTTCAGACTACCACAAAGCCATGAAATATGTGTGGCAGGACACCTAAATATACTGGTATTTGAAGAGGGCTAAATAGAGTTACTGTTTCCTTTGGTTTCACACTGTGTTTTAGCAGGTAGGCTACTGCCAAATGAAAACCCCTATATCTCCAGGAAATTATGCAATGTGATTGTAATAGATTGATCAGAGGCATTGTGCAGATAACTATAACGGGGTGGGAACACTCTTTGATGATGCTGCCTGCCTTATGCAAGCAATGCTTACCCTGGATGGCTTTGATGGAGTCAGGAACCAGCGATGCATTGAGCAGTTTTCATCACCCTCAGTGCTTTTTGGTCGTGAATCGTGGGCAGAGCACTTGCAATTCCAAATTGTGACACAGTTGGTGAGCGATAGAAGTTCACCAGGATCGGAGAAGATAAGTTGACCTTTTCAACACTTGGTGTTGAGAGGTTGTTGTCAGTGCACCACAATGTTAGGTGCTGGACCTCCTCCCTGTAGGCTGCCTCATCTTTGTTGCTGATGAGACCAATCACCGTAGTGCCGTCTGCAAACTTGACAATGGTGTTAGAGCCATGTACAGATGTGCATTCAAGGACACAAAAGGATTGAAAGCAAAGGATACTGTTAAAAATCTTGGTGTATTAATCGACAGTGATCTAAATTTCAACAGCCACATGAAAATGATTACTAAATCAGCTTTTTACCACCTCAAAAATATTGCCAAACTGAGAGGGCTAATGTCAAAACATGATTTAGAAAAACTCATTCATGCATTTATCTCTAGCAGGGTTGATTACTGCAATGAACTGTTCACAGGCCTTCCTAAAAAGACTATCAAACAGCTTCAGGTGATTCAAAATGCAGCAGCTAGGGTTCTCACAAAAACTAAAGGAACTGATACATTACTCCAATTCTTAAATCTCTGCACTGGCTTCCAGTAAGTCACAGCATTGACTTTAAAGCACTACTTGTCTATAAATCAGTAAATGGAACAGGACCTAAATACCTATCAGATATGTTTCAGCAGTACACACCTTCTCGTCTTCTCAGGTCTCAGGAGAAAAACCTATTAGTAAAACCCGCTGTTAGAACTAAACATGGTGAAGCAGCTTTTAGCTGCTATGCAGCTCAGCTTTGGAACCAACTTCCGGATGACATTAAATTGAAAAGGCCAGCCAGTTTTAAATCTAGTCTTAAGACCAAATTGTTCTCAGATGCTTTCTGCAAAATGTCTTTTAATTATTCCACCTTGAGTCTTATGCTTTTAAATCTTTATTTTTAAATAATGTTATGCTTTCCTTTTAAGTTTTATTATGTTTTGGAAATTGAAACCTGATGTGTGTAATCCCTCAACATGCCGGAGAGTTGCACTCATGGTGAGTAGTACTGGTTTGTTCCTTTTAAGTACTACTTTCTGCCCTTGGTTGGGCAAAGGGAGATTCAGGTGAGGGGCTCCTGTCTTTCTTAACAGAATAGACAGTTTGTTTGGGGATAGTTTTTGTTGGGTGGTAGTCAGCGTCGGTGATGCTGAGCTATCGGCCCTGGACATTAAGGTCTCCCCAGTAAGAAAGGAAATATTGTGTGCACACACAGATGGGACTACGTCAACGAATCTCCAAAGAGTGGCAAGAGCTCTGGGTGTTTGAGAAGGATCATATCACTGGTTTGCTAAATTAAACTCTGGCAAAGTCTATCTGTATCTGTATCTGTAGACCTGTATCTGTCTTCTAATTTTTCCACCTTAAGTTCTTTACATTATTCTTTAATGCTTTCTTTTCCATTTTTTTTAAATTGATTTTATTATTACTACTATTATTATTATTATTACTCTTTGCCCATCTATGCTTTTATCTAGGCTACTATTCCTGTTTGTTTTTTGTTTATGTAAAGCACATTGAATGACCTCTGTGTATGAAATGCGCTATAAATAAACTTGACTTGGCTTGACTTGACTTGACTTGACTTGACTTGACTTCAAGGGTTAAGAGGGAGTAAAGAAGAGAGCTCAGTATACATTCAGAGTGATGGTTGCGGAGGTGTGATTATCACACTGAGATCTGTTGGTTAGGAAGTCCAGATCCAGTGTTCTTTATAGATCAGTGGGAATGAGCCGGAGAACCGAGGAAGGAAGGAAGGGAGGATAGATAAAAAAGACAAATGAGAAGAGTCCTTTGGGCCAGGACCAGCCTCTCAAAGCACAACCAGATGATGGGCGTGGTCCGGAAGTCTGGAATCAGTAAAAATTGGTCATATTATCCAATTGCGTGCAGTGAGAGGTTCAAATGAATGCTTGGTTCTGCCCCTCGAGTTGGGCCATTACATTATTCGTAATGTATTCAACTATTCATAATTCTTTCTAGATTACCAAGGTCTGGATTTTCAGGCTAGGGTGTGAGTGCAACTGGACAGAGGTCATTAAGGCTTGTTCACTTCAAATGACTTCCCCACCGCTGCACAACTCCAGCTCCCGTGTATCTGAGGACTCAGCAATGACGGAAAGTACAGTAGAGTGTCTCCATGGAGAAAGTGACTCTGTTTGACAACAGACAAGCCCAGAGTGCACGTTAGTGGGAGGCGTCAAGAAACCACCTGGCCACTCCCGCAGCAGCCATTCTGGTTTCGTCAGAGCTGCACATAAAGTGTGTTGTGAGCATTGCAAAGTCCTTCTATTGAGAGAAGTCGTCAGCTCACCAAGTAGCTATACAGATCGGCTGGTGGCTGATTCTGAAATGGGGAAGTTTATCCCGGACTGCTGTGAACATCACTCCGTATTGAAGGTAATCTTATGTCTTTTTCTTTCTTTCTTCTTTCTTTCTTGATTTTCATTTCTTTCGTTCCTTCATTTCCTACTTTAACCAATTTCTCCTTTGGCTAGGTGTGCATGTTGCTGTTGATAGTCTCTAAGACTCTGTGTGTGAGCCTGAAATGCAATGACTGTGACAAAGGTGAGTGATAGGTGGATCAGGGAAAGCAATTTCAAACCACTTACCTTTCTATGCTATTGGTGTTTTCAAACGTTTGCTTAAAGAACATTTGTCAATAATGGCAATGGGATGTAGTGAATGTTAATCACCATATTATCTGTGTCACCTGTAGGTTATTTCATTTCAAGAAACTGCACTCAGGTGTCCTCAAATGAATGGCTTGGGACCAAATGTCTGCCATGCTCAAAGTGTGGTACGTTTTCTAGTAAAACATAATGTAGCAACTTTGTGTACACAGACTATATTGCCATTGCATGTGTCCTACTGTGACTGACTATTGCCATTGCATGTGTCCTAATTGTGGCTACATTCTTCTCTACAATTACACCACAAGTTTCAAAGTTCAGTTAGTCATAATAGAATAGCTCATGAACATTGGCTGACCATTAACCCACACTGTATTTTGTTCGTATGTCTGTTGTACATTTGACAGGCTGTCTCTCTTCCATTTTCTGAAGACATTAGCCAAATTTTGTATCCTTTGTTGTAAAAATAAATAAGTTTGTCTTCATTTCAACAGTCCTTTCTGAATGCCTTCACAGGGGAAGGCGAGAAAATACTGGCAAACTGCACCCGTGTTTCTAACACTCTCTGTGGCTGGGAAGATGTCAAAACACCAAGTCCCACTTGTCAAAATGGTAATGTGAAACTCTCATCAGTTGTTTGTTTTTGCCTTTTTTAGCGATTGCTAAGCACATTGCAGTTCAATGCAATGCAACATAAACAAGGTAGTGATAGATCAATAGAAAGATTGCCCTTTAAGTATGGTAGGGATGTTGTTTTTGTGCTGCATTTGAGTAACTCATGACAGTGTTTGATAATACCAATAAGCATAATGCCAAACTCTACTTTATTTCTCTATTTGATATTAAGGTTTGATTTTAGGCTTAGGCCTGAACAATAGTGATGTGCCCTGTACCGTATTTGTTGTGTGTTGAAGTTTAGTGTGTGTTTTGGCTTGTCAAGTGAATTGTGCAATAGCACGCATAGTAAGCTGATGCATTCTTCTTTTTTCTTTCCTTTTTTTAAGTGACTACTTCAGCAGATCCAGTCGTAGTAACACCCAGGACGAACCTGCGTAGAATAGGCATGTAAGTCTTGTGCAGTGTCACTGAAGTAGAAGGACTTCAATGGCATCATCTTTTTATATGATTGGAATGAATCACAATTGAGTTAAAGATTGCTTAGTGATTGCAATGTGTTATATTTTCTTGTTTGGCTAGGATGGCTGCTGCTCCTGTCTTCCTTGCTGTCTTCTTAATAGTGTTGGCTGTGGCTGTACTGTTTGGTGCACGTGCTTCATTTAAATCAGGTAAATACAAATCTGAACATCCTACTGAATTCTGTTTGACATTTTCCTTTATCGCTCTTTAACAACTGTTAAGATAGATACATGTATAGATAGATAGATAGATAGATAGATAGATAGATAGATACTTTATTGATCCCCAAGGGGAAAATCAAGAAACATTAAACGGGTAATATTTTAGCCTTTCTCAACCTAAAATATATATTTTTAATCTTGATCATAGGTGGGAAATTGCTAAAGAATTCTTTCATCACAACATCGTGTCATCCTGACATCGTCTAACTTTTGACAGAACAACAAGGACCTTACAGTCAACTCTTCTCTATCTCTACCTCTGGATATACATCATATCTGTTCCTTGTGTTATCTTTTAAACGTGTTGATCTGTGAACATCTTTGGTTTGTTTTAAGAAATCACTTTCATTCTCTCCCTGCATACGTTGACTAGAACTTGTTATATAGGCACGTCTACTCTAGTTGTATTGACAGATGCAGTGGTACCTAGGCCTATATCTTATATAGTCTCCTCGGCACTAGTTATTAAACGTTATTCTAATGCTGTAGTCTGTAGTTGAAATGTTTCAATGTGATTTTTTTTTTTTTTTTTAATTAATTTTAAACATGAAGCCAGATTATTGGTTTAACTGTGAAAGCCTGCATGGAGTTTTAACTACAGAAAGAGTTTTTGAAAAAAAAAACTTGTTTTTTTGTGATGCTATGTATCATTTAGTTGTTATTTATGATAAATCGTGGCTAGATTTTTTCTAAGAAGTCTAAAAAGTTAGCCACATTTGAGTTGTTCTACTCATTTAAACAGCTGAATCTGGATGTAGCCTAAGTATCCGGTCATTCACATTCACAGGCAGTTTGCTTATTATCTTGTAAGCATCAGTAATTCCAGGTTTTCAAACGAAACCTAGTTGTAGCCTGTACTATTGTATGTTTTGCATACTCATGAAAATGGTGTTCTGTTTACTGAAAGAATGTGTCAGTAGTAGCCTATGTCTACTGTAAAATGTCAATGTCAGTTTATAGGCTATAGATCACATTTAAAAACCATTGACCAAAGTGATGTAGCCTCGTTGACAGGTGATTAGCAAAATGTGAAATGGAGCAATTGTTTTATTTTATTTTATTTTATTTGATCCTATTCTATTTCATTGTATTTCAGTTACTTTTTACATGTGTTAATTTATTTATTTTTTAAATAGCGTATTATTTCATTTAGTGTGGCTTAGTGTTTTTATTTTCATCATTTACGAAAGCCTGATGTCCAGTGTTCACATGGACTGTCATGCATCAAATGTGTATTAACATGCATAGTGAATTTGAATAAACATTTTAATAATAACACAGCCTGTGTTTTTCCTTTTTCGGTATTAAACATGCATTCATTTTTGACTGATCATCTGTAAAAAAAAAATAGGCCTAGGCCTACTTAATATTGGACTACCATGCAGTTGTCTCGTGCGAACAGTAGGTGGAACTAGCACCGCACTAATTCGGCTCTGATATCATTCTAGATCACGTTCACCTGTGGCTCAAAGGGCCAGGGTTGTCTAGTCCAGAAACCTTGAACTAAAAATTCAGAGTTGGTAAGTCTACTGTGTTAAGGACTGGGTCACAATAGCAACTCGGATTATTTTATTTAAGTAGATGAAACGCAGGGCCCATTTTTAGATTACAGTTGTTTAAGTCTGACATTTTGCTGTCCCGCCCATGTATCGAGCCCGAATCAAGGCGCGGGAGGCGAAATCAAAACTGTCATCATGTTAGCGACTGGTATGAACGTGTGAAAGATGGATAGCTATTCTACGCAACTTCGTCTACTTTGCGCTACTCCCTAGACTGTGAGGAAGAAGTGAATCCTACTGCTTCAACAATATTGTGCACCTGTTCAAGTAAGTTTACACAGTTCAACTCGACGGTGCTGAAAATGAATATTACATCAGTTAAATTGATTCTGGGGTAACATTAACAACTCGCCTCCTTTTGACATGCTGTGTGATGTTAGGAATATGGTAATGTTTTTGTGCTGTAAATGTCTGACTGATTGGATCGCAGTCATCGCATCCCGTCCTGTTTGAGCGTCCAGAGCACTTAATTTAACACTTAATCGAGTCATCGAAAATAAGGTAGGTTACGGTGTCTGCCATTTGCCGCTTAACGTTAGCAGCCTTATTAGCGAAGTTGCATTCTGCTGTTCACGCGAAACCTTTCGGCTTCAAGGACCTGCAACGTTAATGGGCTACTCTTTTTTAAACCGTGCAAATAGTTTTCTACCTTTGTTATACGTTGGTCGTCCTGGCAGTGGTCTGAAGTGTTGTTTGAATGCAAATCTCACACTATTTTATTCGATGACTCATTGTTCAGATGACAGGCATGATGTCAGGTCTTGGCCTTCCTTCCATAAACGTAGGCTAAGTGAAGCTTTTGTCCAAACAATGGTAGTCGTGCTTTACCCATATGGGTTACAGTCTATGGGTTTACCCCAGCAAATTGGCCATAGCATTTCTTTAATTGGCGTGATGGTTCAACCCTGTCAACCAGGTATCTGCGGTTACACCAAAAGTAAGTAAAAAGTTGTTCACAGCTATTTGATTTAATCAGTGTAACCTGTGTAGGTATGGCTGTTAGAAACCATGTATTCTGTTGGTGGGAGGGGTGGCTGTTTTGCCATCATATCGAAACACGGGACTGGAAACCTCAGCCATTATTGATATTCCACCCCCTGTAAGATTGCATTCATCAAAGGTTCTACACCTTTGCTACTAGCTAGCCCCCTTTCTTAGGCCATTTATTTATTTATTTATTTATCTATCACCAGGCTAAATAAGTACACCTCACTGATGTTGAGTCCAACCTGTCAGTGCTCCCCAGTCTTTTCCCAGTACTTGCTGAGCAAGTTCTTCTGGCAAAAAAGCTGAGACTCACCCTTCGAGGTATTGCACTACATACGCATCAACACACCCAGCCATGAAACACCTGGCGGGATGAATTGGAACTTGTCTGGTTATTGGTGCAAAGAGTGTCACATGAGCTCTCCTTCCTCCCATGTCGGGCTTGCTCCTCCCACCTCAGGTTCGGTAGAGGGGACACACTTATACACACTAAGAGTCGGATGACGTGCTTCTAGGAAGACAGGGGCTTCAGAGGTGCTTTATGATCAGATCGAAACTGGATTGGGGTTGATGCAATAGAAGACTAGCAAAGATATTGAGAAAGTGACTTCGCAGTGAAACTGACCCTAAGACCGTCGAGGTGAGTGAGCTAAAACTGGATTGACGCTTTGTTTGGTCATCCTGGTCCCCTTAAAATATGGCCTTTCACCTGGATGTAGGTCCAAGAGAAGAAGAAGTGCTTCTGAGTATTTGTTGACACACTTTTCTCTGCAAATGGTATCTTTAATGTAAATTCTGACATACTTTATGTGCTTCTTGATATTAGTGAAGCTTGTTCTTTCATTAATAACCTTCTCATGTCTGTATTGTGTCACGGAAGCACTCAGGTCTGAGTACACTCTCCTGTCAACAGGTGTGAGACACAGGCTACGCTGTGTGAGGGTGGGTGTCGAGGCACCTGATCTGCTGCCTTGGGGGAAGAGTCAGGTCACCTTTCAGAGAGAGAGCGAGAGAGCTTTGTATTGCTCAAGAATGCTGGCAACATTCAAGTACCCATTGAGTTGGAACAATGCCATCCTTATTTGTTGTGGTTGTCTGACATTCCCAAATCTAAAAAAAGAATGATTATCACTTTGAAATAAAAAAAAAAAAAAGAAAACAACTCTCGGTACTCTGGTGCCCCTTCTAACATGGTTTGTGGGCAGCTGAATAGTCTCTGGGAGAGAGGCGGGATTGTTCAAACGAACTGTGTTTGTATTTCCCCATCCATGGCTCTGTGCTAGATTTGCTGGTGCAATCAGCCAGAGTAATCGTAATGCTTTTGTTGTTGCAGTTGAGTTGACGATGACGTGGTTGAAATTGCACTCATGCCACAAAATGGTCTAGGATTGTTTTCGGTGTTTAAACTGACCCTGTCATCCCCTTCAGATAGTCAGAGAATTATTACTACTTGCGGAGGGCAAGCAATAATGAAGAGGCAGGAGGGGGCACATGTTTGAGTGAGTAAGAGCACAGGAGAGGTTCAGGAGCAACACACACACACACACACACACACACACACACACACACACACACACACACACACACACACACACACAGACACTCACTCACACCTTTGTGGAACACAGACTCCCACCTTAACCTTGTGAAATTCTGTGACCGTGTCATATCCCACTTTCCTTGTCCCTGACCTACACTGTAACTATTTCTAACAGCTGTTGTGGATACGCTTTCTGTTTCCATGGAAAACAGAACAAAGTGCAGGTTCAAAGGTTGTGGTTTGCTGTCCTTCATTGAATTCTGACCATAGCATGCATTTTCATTGAAATGAGAGAGGAGGCATCTATATGCTACAGTAAGTGGACACATTGAATAGGCTAATTGTCACAATCCATGTCCTCCTTCTGAAAACGGTGTATGGGGCATGGGGTAATATAATGTCCTGTGTATTAGCCGCATTGTGTATAAGCCACAGGACAGTGTTTTATGCAAGTTAAAATAAACAAAACCATATAAATACCATATGAACTGCCCCCCTGTGTTAACCTCATAGCTGAAGACATTTAGCAAAATCAATGTATAAGCTGCGGCTAATAGTTGGGAAATTATGACAACTATGCATATCTAAGAAAAATTGTGCGTCATTTTAGGTATACTGCTCTTTTTTCCCCAACAATCTCTGGTAGCCTATAAGTGACCTCACACCCTGTCTGCCACTCTCTGTGATTGAAATAACATAAGCCTAAAGCTTTGATAAGGCTATATGTTCAGCCTATTAAACAACTTAATATAGAAGACACACCATTATGTAGAAAGATGCGTTATATTAGATTTGCAGCGATGTGACTCAAAAACAGTCTTTGGTAGCATAAGTGACATGTCGTAGTGTCTGCCACTCGTTGTCTATCTGCTTGACATTCTGAAAAGTTGTTAAATTCGGGACCATTAGCCTATCGCTCGTTTCAATTTGGGACCTTGCAGTCGGAATTGTAGTTTGTTTATTCAAAGTCTCAAGTCTAAATGGGCCTGGGCTATTCAAAGTGCACATCATTTTTATGTCGTTTTGAATAGCCACGGCATAGCCTAACAGTGTCTGTTGACGTGTTGTTGCAAAATCCGCGGTATCACTTTGTGCAAGCAAACTTCATAGCTAGGGTATCTTTATTGTGGACAGCAGACATGATGATCATCCAAACATCTTGCACCTTGATCCGTGCTGTGCCCTGATTCAGTGCTGCCAAGAAAGACTGCGCTTACCCTCTCTGTCTCTGGTCCTGCACTGTACTGTGTGAGAGGGGCAGTTGCTTACAGTACACTCTCAAAACGAATGCGCTGTCCCTATCTGGACACAGAGACACTAGACACTGGACACTAGTGTGTTGAAAACAACACACTAGTGTGTTGTTTTCAACACAAGTTATGTTATTTTCAACGCATATTGGGTAACAACAAATAAAAAAAAGGATGGGGAACAAACTGTGCTGTTCCTAACTGGACAGAGATGTGTTGAAAGCAACATAAGTTATGTTGTTTTCAACATATTAGTTTTAAGAGCTCTTGGCCAACAAACAAGTAGAAACATTCTCATCGTTGGAGTAGACGAAGCAGGTAGGCTAATGTTTAATTGTTCTCTCAAGTGCTCCAACACATATTTTAAATGGATTATAGTGATATTGAACTGAAACTTGACTTAAAAACATTTTATATCGCTCAACTCAAATTGCAGTCGTTCAGCCCTTATGTCAAGCCTAAACATGATACCATCCATCCTGCACATAATACCATCCATCTTGCACATAATAATGGAAATTAAATGCTTACCCCGACGCCTGGCAGTTAAACCAACTTAAGTCAGTACCACTCCGACAAGTCTTAAACCACCCATCAAGGAAAAATAAATGAAGGCTTACCTTGAGATGAGTATTTAATTATACTAATTATATTAATAGTACAGTACAGTAGTACAGTGAGCGCAAAGGAAGGAATTTCACACACTTTTTATTGGGGGCTGCAGGTGTAGTCCCTCTCTGTTGTGCCTTGTATGGGGTAGAGAATGTTGTGGTCACTGGTTTCCGAGGAGTTGTGATTCCTCATTAAGAAACAGGCCTACATGCCAGAACCTAAGGTGGCCCTCAGCCCTAACAGGGGGGCTACACCAGATGCGTAACTGAAGCGTTCCGTTCGCGACGCCTATGTTGCAGCCGGTCGTAGCAGTTAATAATCACTGTAGTCAATGGAAGTAGCTACACCAGACGCAACAGTGGCGTGTACATTCGAAAAAAATAGACCCATCTTCTAAAATGGGTTTTACGCGTCGCGAACGGAACGCTTCAGTTACGCATCTGGTGTAGCCCCCCTGTAAGGTGGCCCTCAGCTCAATGTGCTGTATTGGAGGCTCCAGCAGCAGAGCAGGCGTCTTCAGTTTAATCCTGATGTGCTTTGGGTGGATCCTAACTTAACTTAAGCTCTGTAGCTACAGAGCACAGTCTTGCCACACCGCCTCCACCCTGACATTAGTGGCATTTGAACCCTCATCGCCGTCTTCTCGTCGTTTTGGCCCCTTCGCTGTTGTAATAAATCTATACGAATGAAAAAGAGAGAAATTAGGTGGCTTTTAAAGGCTTGTTTCTTTCTTTTACATGGAACCCTTTTTTTCTAAGTGAACATGAATTCTGGTAATTCATTGTCAATTAGAATTCACATTATCACACAGTGGTTAGTCACAATAGATTATCACCTGTGTTTGAACCTGTGGAACTGCTTGCTTAATTAATCCATTAACTAGATGTGCCAAATAGAAGATACCATGCGAAATATGACCTCTGCTCAGTCCTGTACATTCTGTCACCTGTCTCACACACTTGTCAATTTGTCTTCATCTCCTACTCCAGCCCCTACTCTTGCAATGTTTCTGCGTAAATGAGTGTGTCTGTGTGAGTGTGTGTATGCTTGTGTAGCTGATATGGCCCCCCATGAATGGAATTCTACCAAACTTGCCATGCATTCAGAGGGTGTCCTAATGGTCACTTCAAATTTCATGCAGCTTTGAACCTGTCAGCCAAAGATACCTGCGATTTCAACGCCTCGTTTTTGGATTTTCATTTCTAACTAAGGTGGTGCTACACCTCGAGAGTGGATATGGGATGCAATGACGTGGCCCCTGGAGTCTAACACACCAAAATAATTTGGTTCTCGACATATTCACAGAAAGCTGTGTACGGCCTGCCCTCCTTTCGGCGTGCCCCGAAAGATCGAAACAAAAAACAATGGTTCCGTGTCATCCTCGTGGGGCTTCATGCCCACCAAGTTTTGTGCTGCCCGGTCTTTCAGTGTCCCGGGACAAAAAGAGATTAGATTCAACTCTATTGTCATTGTGCAGAGTACAAGTACAGCGACAGTGAAATGCAGTTTGCACTTTGCATCTTACCAGAAGTGCAATGTGATATACAAAGTATAGACAGGTGGTGCATAGACATGACCGACTATATAGTACAGTGTAGACCATAGTATACAGTTGGTTTTCAGAAGGTGGTTTAGTTTAGTGTAAATTAAATATAAATATGTGCAGTATATTAGCAGTAACATTATAAGAGCAGTAAGAATAATAGATACTGTATGCAGTATTACAGAATATATTATAATAAAACAGAATAAATATGGATATTTAGTATGAACCATATAGACAGACCAGTACAGTATGTACAGCTGTGTGCAGTGTTGGTAACAGTAGTGTTGGTAACAGTTACCCATTGCAGAATGAGTAAGTAAATGTGCAGGATGAGTAGAATGGACAGCAGAAAAACATGGCTATTGTAAAATAAAAGATTGGGAAGGGCAAAAGTGTGGCCCTAGCCTAATTATGAGAACCCTCAGGCAAGTGGTTATCCTCTTTGCCTCAGCACTGCTCTGGGCCAGTTGGCATTTTCAAAAATGACTTCATCTGTCTTTTTTCTGCTCCTTGACAACATGTACACAACTCGGGCCATAACATCAATCATTGCATGTTGACGTCAGCCTTCTTGGAATCTCAGCCCTTTCCTGTCACACACGTCTCACCTGGTTGGGTGAGATCTGTGACATCTGGCAGATTATTTGGCTCTAATCTCCAAGAGTTTCTTTTTTTCTTTTTCTTTTTTTCCCCCTTTTATGTTTGATTTTGACCCCACCTGTCCCTTATCGCTGATCTCATGCCTGTACAGTATGTGTGCCAATGTCTTACGTGACATTCAACCTGTCTTTCCGGTAGACTTTAAACTTCCTGTAGACCTTGTCTCCAGTTTGTTATTTTGTGCACCTCTTTGATACTTTCAGTCTCTATCTGATAGCTCTCTCTCTCTCTCTCTCTCTCTCTCTCTCTCTCTCTCTCTCTCTCTCTCTCTCGTGTCTGTGTCTGTGTCTGTTGTCTGTCTGTCTACTCTCTCAACCCCAGCAGTGTGTTCCCTTGAGTTTCACAGACTCCAAGTCCATTCATAGTTCATCTCATTATGATGCCTTGAAATAATAGCACATTTGGG
Organism: Sardina pilchardus; assembly: GCF_963854185.1. Lineage (NCBI taxonomy): Eukaryota > Metazoa > Chordata > Actinopteri > Clupeiformes > Clupeidae > Sardina > Sardina pilchardus. The sequence goes on along the minus strand of NC_085002.1, from coordinate 7,169,518 downwards.
TGAATAGGTAGGTACATAGATGTGAGTGTATGTGAGCGAGAGAGAGAGGGAGAGCGAGAGAGAGATGACGTAAGCTTTTGCTACTCTTCACACTCACTCGCCCATGTCACAGGCTGTGAATATTACTGCCATTAATCCAAGTCCCGGCCCCCTGCACAAACACAGTAATGCACTGTGGGCAGACACAGTCAGAGCTAAAGCTTTTGTATGTGGTTTTTTGTTCGTGTTTGTCTTGGCTTTTCCTAGGAAGTCCGCTCCCTTGTTCTCCACAACATCGTCATTATCTGCTTTTGCTTTGTCAGTGCTTTTGATAGTCTCAGCTGTGTATGGCTTTCAGTAAGTGAAGGAGTGTAGAATAGTTGAGGGCGTGTGTTTGGTCATACCTACATTGTTTTGGGTCGTCGTCGTCCCCCCCCCAGCCATGGTTTCCATGGCGATGTGTGTGCTGAGGTGTATTCTTTGTCATCTTATCAGCATAGCGACTGCATGTCCACTAGTAGTGTACGCTCTCTCTGTCTGTCTCTCCCGCACACATACACGTACACATAAACACAACACACATAAGCACAAGCGACTCTGACTTGATCTCCTCCATCTGTAGGGACTGCGGATAATCTTACGCTGCAGAGAGGCTGATTACAGGTTGTCAGAAAAAAGTACAGGTCTACGCATGCCTGCTTTCCCCTGATGCCATCACTTCTGTCTGTGTGGAGGCTGCAGCGGCTCAGTCCCACACACACACTCAAAGCCTCCAGGGCAGTAGCCCTCTCTGTAAGGCACACACATTTGTGCCCCCAAAGTGGCATACAGGATGTGCGTGTTTGTGCGTGGATGGGAGGTGAGGGATGGGTCATGGAAGTATGCTAAACATACCTTCTACACTGGTGACCGCATCTGTGCCAACACTGCATATCACTTGAAAACAAACTCAGGCCAGCAGCCATGTTAGACCTACAGTACATATATTGAAGTGCCTCACAATGTGTGGCAGACACACACAGTACGTATAAACGCATACATAGAATCCAGTTTGTAAAACCCACATCCAGGTCATATTTAAAGATGCATTTATTTTTGTTCGCCGAAGACTCATGCTTTGTTTTAGGGTAGCCAGTTCTAATCTACATTCCACATGATCACAGTAGATTGGGCGTGCTGAACCTTGCCCAGCTGTAGGATGTTTCACGGAAGGGATGGCAAAGAAAGAAACGGGTCTTTGGTTCCCCAGTCTCTCACCGAACGTTGAGGGAAAAGTAGGCCGGGTGCTGAAGTTCAGCTGATTGGTTATAGAGTGAGGAAATGACCAGCGACACTCTGTAAGCTCACAGGCCTTGTTCACTAGAGTGCAGGCAGCATGCTGAGGCCAGCTAATGAAATATCTTAATAAAATACTGGGTTATCAATCACGGATTGTCATGGTAAATGTGTTTATTTTCATTTTGTTTTTATTTAACAAAAGCATGTTTGTGCACTGTGCAGTGAGCTGAGGCTCGATGGCAGGAGTGACTTGAGAATAATTAACCAGAGCACAATTATCTCTTTCAGCCCCTCTCGCAGGTGTGTGTGTGTGTGTCAGTCCGAGGGAGCAGGTGATTATCATTCAGGCCAGTGATCATCAGCGATCACACAGAGAGAGAGAGAGAGAGAGAGAGAGAGAGAGAGAGAGAGTGAAGAGAACAGTGTTGACTCTTAAAGGGCCGGTGTCCTTTTACGCGGACACAGCATTCGTGGGTGTCATCCTAGCCGACAAGACTCGCAGCCCAAGTGCTCTGGGTGTTCCTGCTTGGAACCCTGGAACAGAGAAGAAGCAAAGGGGGAGGGGAAAACGAAAGAGGAAGAGTGACAAGAGATGGAGAGTGTAAGAAAGAGCAGAGGAAGAGTGAGAAAGACAGAGGGAGGGAGAATGAAAGTAGGATTAACTATGTAACTATGTGGTACTCCCTCCCACTGATTCTGTTTGGTGTCACTGAACCCTGCCGCATTTGAGCTGAATAAGACCTGTCAAATATGCTAAAGGAAAAGTGTGGCACTGATGGTGATTATTGAGACTATTCCCTATCAGCCCAGATGGTTATTGATGGAAAACATGGACTCGTATGGGTATGGCTTTGACATCTAGCTTACTTTCTTAGAACAAGTAGTGCTGTGCTTGGTAGGATTTGAGGAAGTTTAGTCTAGTGTACTGCAGTCTATTGTAAATTATACACTAATCCAGCGAAACACGGAAGTAACACAGCGCCGCCATTACTGCGTGGCTGGCTGCTAAGAAATTAGCCCCAGGCGGCTGTTGCAGAGGTTAGCTGTCATTAATACACGTCTTAATACCTTATGTTGTTAATAAATTACCTTCATTGGTAAGTTTTGGTACAGTCTGACATCATTGATCCAATGTTCCCTTTCACCTGACATTTTCTTTCATGAGCGGGATCTCTTGTTAGACATTTTCTGACAGGATGCTTTCATTGAAAAGCACAGGCAAGTGTCACTCGTCACACTCGCAGGCACACAGTAATGGTGATATTCAAGATGGCAGCGCCCATAAAGTTCGCGCTGGATTAGTGTATATGTACTGTATGGGAGTTTGGATCATGTTGTCTTTCCTTGTTTGTGGCTATGTTTACATGAACAGTGGTGTATGATATGGCCTGTGCTTTGGGTGCTTCCCTTCACAAAGCTCCTGTGAGCCCAGAGGGTGGCAGCTGTACTCTTGGGTGAGCAGCTCTGTGAGAACTGAATAGGAATGAGGAGAATACTGTGGTGTAGTGGCCTATTGTCATATAGCAGTAGGGGGTAGGCCTGTCCCTGTCCTGCCCCCCCCCCCCCCCCCCCAATCCACTATAAGACTTATGAGGTTATTTATTTATTTGTTTGTTTGATGCCTGTAAGCTTTTGTTTCTCCATTGCACCCACACACACACACACACACACACACACACACACACACACACCAAGGAATAGTGCTGGATGGGTAAAGCCACGGGCACCCATGGGTAAAGACTGTATCCCGTTTGAGAAAGACTGTCCTGTCCTCAACTGTGAACACACCAATGTGTGTTTGTTCACTTTAGCAGGAGAAGTGAATCGAGAGCAAAGCTAAGTGCAAAATATAGATTTATTGACGGTTTCTACGCTCTCGGCCTCCACAGCGACTGCCACCGCAAGTTTCCATTGTTGTGCTTGCACTCTGCCAACATAGGCATGTGTTTTGAAGCCGGAGAGCTGTGCTATGTGTGTACTAGAATTGATTATGTTTTGTAGGCTATTTCATGTTTTTGAGTTGGTTTGTGTCGAACCTTTACGCTTGACTTTATTGTGTGAAATAGCTGGTGAAAAATGCTGAAAATGGGGGAAGTCTCAAAAGAAGTTCTAAGGGAACATTGTTTGGTTTATTTGATCCCAAAAATCTGACTGGCTGCTGCTTTCTTCCCTGTGCTGTCTGCAGTCGTGTGTCCTGAGATCCTGTGGTCCTGAGCCAAAATGGACGACACTCCCTTCAGCCGCAGACAGTGGGCGTCGCAGTCGCTACGCGTCACCGCCCGAGAGCTCTCGTTGGTCGGAGGCCGCGGGAAGAACACTGCCATCGCCGAGCGCTTCTCAAAGTGAGTGATGCTACTGGCTTGTCCACACACACACACACACACACACACACACACACACACACACACTAGCAAATCCATACCAGCAGAAAGACTTTTGCAATGATCCTCTCTTCGGGACCTTTCACACCCATAATGTGCACCAAATTAAAGTGTCCCTCCCAGAACGTCACACTCCACACAACTGCTCATTTGGCCCCATTGGCACCTAGAGCAAAGCCTTTGATGCTTAGCCCTTTATGATTAAAATGTCTGAGAGCACATATCTGTGCCTAATATGTCATTACTTGAGAGTAGGGCTGGGGCGTTAAGGCTCTGATGTCTCATACTTTAGCTGTGTGTGTATGATAAGGCGTCACAAAGGACAGGCGGCTCGTGCCTTCACATCTTTATCAAAACACACACCTGTGCAGAGGGTCTTGCATAATGGATGCCACACCTAAAACAAACATACTTAGCACACGCACCTAGGTTATCACATCCTTACACTGTATGTACATACCGGTATTCACATCTGTGAGTAATTGACAGTTTGAACTCATTTGAAAGGCCACTCAGACTGATCCATATACACACTATTCAAAAAAATGCATACACGCCTACACACACAACATTCAAAAAGGGGGGAATTAAATATGGAGAGTGTTAGAAGATGAAACCAGAGAAGGACAGAAACAGAAATGAAGGAGTGGGGTGTGGGGGTGCTGCCGTGTGTGTGAGAGAGAGAGAGAGAGGGAAGGAGAGAGCAAGAAGTGAGGAGACATTCGAGATGCTCATCGGTGCGTTCGCCCTCTTTTCCAGACATCATTTTTCCTTCAGTCTGGCCAGCTGGATTAGCCGCTTGCTTTAGTGGGGAAAAAGCTCATCCTGACTGTTAATATTTACCCTCAGTGAGGAGCCGCACAAACCAAGGGTCCGCCGAGCTCCGGAGCTAGGACCAATCATTCATTAAAATGTCCTACTTGCACCATCGGCCTTGGCCATAAACACATGCTAATTTGCATCTTAATGCATCACTTTTATTTTGTAAGCAGTCTATTTTGGTGTAATTTGAATATTCTTTCTAAAAATGTATTATTTTACAACTCTTGCCATCTTATTTATACTCTTTCTCCAACTTGCACTCTCCCTCTCTCTCTCTCTCTCCCTCTCTCTCCCTGCCCCCTCTCCCCTCTCTCTCTCCATCTCCCTGCTGCTCTGCTCTCCACTTTCAGTAACACACGGTGATCGTTGAAGCTTTTTATTACGACCCAAGGGAAATGGCTCCTCTGGCATATTATACACCAGCTCAAAGCATTCCATGCGTAAATAGCCATGAACTCAAGCACAATGGGCCTTAGTGAATACTGTCGTATTATGCAAACCACTCAACCCACCACTGGGCCAGGGTGGCGCTAACACCTGATACAGAGTCCTAATTTGCTATTTGTGGCAGAAGTCGTATAGCAAATGCAAATGTTTCTTTCGTTCATGTTTTAAGGTGGTGGTAGCGTAGTGCAGCTAAGGTGCTGGGCTAGAATGCGAGTGCCTGAAAAGTTGTGCACTCATTTCCCAGCTGACACACTGGTGCCCTTGAGCAGGGCGCGTATCCCCGCGTTGCTCTGGGGAGGATGGCCCTTGTGATGTGATAGGTGACATGGAAGTGGCTTTGGACGGAGGCGTCTAAATGAGCACATTTCAATGTAAATGTTGAAGGGATTTGAGGGATTTGAGACTTTAGTACACTTTATGGTCTGTGCAGACTACACGATTTCAGCCCGATTTTGCCACGATTGTGTCGTGGCCGACACATTTCCATTGTCAGGTCGGAATATTCTAAGTCGGGAACGACGTTCGAAGGAGGAAGCGTCTTGTAATCTGACATGTTGAACGACCCGCAATTTGTTGTCTGCGACATTCTACGACGTTACGACCAAAAGTCTAGCATGTCAGAATTTTTGGGGAATCTCCTACGACTCCCGTGTTGACACTACTGTGACGACACACGACGAGAAGGCTACGATAGATGATCTTGTAATGTGGCCACTCTTGCGGCCACGACACTGCACGATTTTGTGGTTCTCTGATCGCCTAGTCTGACATGGTCAATCGTAAAAGATAATCGTGAAAGACAAAAAAGTCGTGTAGTCTGTACAGGCCATTAGGGACACTGATGTTCTGATCCTCCGCTAGTCAGGAGGGTTTAGTGTTTTTTTCATGACCTTAGCTCTTTTTTTTGTGTGTGCAGTCAGCAGTCTTTCGGTAAGGTTCCTGTTGGTCCGGCTCTGCCTGTTACCTGCCTGCTAGGGAGAGGGGAGGGGGGGCAGGGAAGTCTAGTGGACAGCTCAACCGTGACCACCTCTCCCACAGGCACAGGCACAGGCACAGGCACAGGCACAGGCACAGGCACAGGCACAGGCGCGCCGCCAATGTGACTGCACAGACAGCAGGCAATGTGAGCAACATCACTGGGGAATGCTGCCCTCCACCTCTGTTTGGATGAGCTTAAGGGGCGAATGTAGTCTTTAGTGGGATCTTCTTCTGGTGATTATTACGTACATCCCCTGCAAAAAAAGCCCACACACACATGTGACTGGGTCACTAGCTCAAGGGCTCTTGCAGCAGGCCTGTGTTCTCCTGGTCACACACATTCCACTCCAGTCATGGAGCTGGATATTATACGCATGCAGACGGACTAACTGGCAGTTTTGTAATTGATGGGGAAATGTCTGTTCCACTGACACATGCACAGAGTGAGGGTTGAGGGGTGCAAGGTTTGAAATGTTAAAGCGTAGGTTGCGCTCGAGCGCCCTGGGCTCACAAACAGGACATTCTTGAGGAGCTTATTTAGGCCTCAGAAGGGGAAGATGTTATTAAATGTGTCGTTCCTCAGAATCTCTCTCTCTCTCTCTCTCTCTCTGTCTCTCATTCTGTCTGTCTTTTCCTGTCTCTCTCAACCCCCCTCTTTCCTCTATGTCTGCCTGTTTTTTTACTCTCTCTCTCTCTCTCTCTCTCTCTCTCTCTCTCTCTCTCTCTCTCTCTGTCTCTCTTTCAGTCTAACTCTGTTTTCCTCTCTCTCGCTCTCTGTACTTTTTTTTTTTCTTTTTAAGTATATGAGCCCCACACAGCAGGAGTCAAACCTACATGGGCAACACATAAAACAACAAACTGCTTGAATGTTGTTTGGGGGGCCACTGAGTTGGAGTCTCTGGCTGGAGCCTCCGCTCCCAGCTCGTAGGCCATACATCACTGTCACGTCCATCCCAGTGTCCGTTGCTCCTTCTTTTCACCCAGGAACTCCATTCAGGCGCTGATTTATTCGTGGCTGTCCCCCTTTTCTCTTCTCTTGCCCAGTTCCATCTTGGATTTTTCCACTCTTCTCTCTTCTCTCCTCTCTTCTTCTCTTCTAGTACTTTGATGTACTTTCCTCATCCTGTTATACTTTCGTTTGGTTGTCAAATTTGACTATTTTAGGCAAAGCAGGGATATTATTCTCAGGAATAAAACACATATTTGACTACATTCAAATGTGCTTGGTTTCTGAAAGAGTGATATTTCAATTCTAGTTGTGGCCAGAGGAGGGCGCTCTTGTTTTAGCTTGCAAATTGGTGTGCTTCCTTTCATCTGCTCTAATTGTTGTCAGATTTTCTTTCAACTCACATTACTGAGGCAATGCATCACATTGCGAATACACATTGTTATTGTCAACACAGGCATCATTGTTTGTGACTGCTTTAGTCGCCGTTGTGTCATAGGAACTGAGACACTGCCACATTTGGGGTGTCATGGATTACATACAATATTATACAACACTCCTACACACCCTAAATGACAGTGTTTTTATGCTTTGAACTTTCAAATAGTTACTCTATCCTTGTTTGTTCTTGCTCTCTCTCTCTCTCTCTCTCTCTCTCTCTCTCTCTCTCTCTCTCTCTCTCTCTCTCTCTCTCTCTCTCTCTCTCTCTCTCTCTCTCTCTCTCTCAGGTACCAGAAGGCTGCAGAGGAGGCCAATGCGGATAAGAAAAAGCCGGTAAGTAGCCCCTTAACATCCCCCTCGTGTCTCGCTGTTGCCATCTCTCCACACTCGGTGGCGCACCTCTCTTCACTCCAGCAGGCCCCAGCAGGAGAGTAAGGGGTGAAGTAATGAGACAAACAGAGACTGACCTTTGACCTCATCCCATCTTTTGCATAAGCGTTGTGTCAGATGCAAATCTGCTTTGCAAAAGCTATCCTCTGTTATTCAAATAGAAGCACGGTCTGATAAACTCCGTCCGGCTTAATCAAAATAGCTCGGAAATGGTACGCTTTTGGGAATCCTAACAGAAAAGAATGCTTGTGGGCATGTTGCAACAGGTAAGACGAGTTGCTAGTAGCAACGCTTGTTTGATTTGTTTTTGATGTGCGCATGGACAGTTGTGAGAAATGTGACGAGAGGGACAACTTGCGCAAGTTTTATTTTCGATCTGTCTTCTGGGAAAGCCCTGTGGGAGTTTGGGCACGTACCAGCAGAAAGTGTACAGAGACCCACATGTACCCCCCCCCCCCCCCCCACACACACACACACACACACACACACACACACACACACATACACACACACACACTGGCCTGTAAGGCCACTTACTTCAATTGGTTGACACTCATTCTATAATCCTTATTTAGCTAGGCGTCTAATCTGAAGCTAATTCCTACCAGTGTGTTCTGTATGTGTGGCGTGTGTGTGTGCCTGTGGTAGCGTCCTTGTGTCTTTGTGTCTGTCCGTAGCACATGTAGCAGTACTTTTTATGTAGCATTTATGAGTTAATGTCGTGTAGACAGGCTTCAGGGCCCCTTTGTTCTCAGCGTGTGTGTAAGATCCCTGTAGTTTTAAGGACCTCTGTCGTCTCGGGTGTTGGACACGGGTAATGTCTTGTGGACTTGTGGTGTTGTGGAGGTCTGGCTGTAGCTAGCCGTACAGTAGTTGCTTACATGGTAGCTTTCTGTGCTTTCATGCCTTACTTCTGGGTTGTTGTCAAAACTCTGTGTGTATGCACGTGTGTGTGTATGTGTGTGAAAGAGAGACTGAGTGTGTGACTCCGTGAAGTCACCTGTGTCTTAAACCTCATTCTGTATTCACAAACACATGACGGAAAAGTTTCAAGAAGGCGCCAAAAAAGCAACGTGCCATGCATAAATACAAGGTAATATTCTCTTTATTCCCAGTTTTCATTCTCAGTGACTAGGCCTGTGACTATATGTGTGCTGAGGAGCAAGAGCAGACTGTGACATAAGATTTCTTTAAGAAACTGAATGCTTGAGTGTTACTAGTTATATAGTGCAGTATTCGGGACAACATGTTTGCACTATTGCCAGGCAGTTGACTTGGAATTGTTTTATTGATCATGAAATGGTGGCATTGTAACTTGGTTCTGACTGACACCAGCAGAGAAGGCTGCATAGAAAAGTTACGAGTGTTCAGTCGTGTGAAATCGCTGCACTTAAAACGGAGGAAGTTAGAAGACTAAAGTGTCATTATACCATTGATGATCTAACATGGATACATATGAATGATGGTGCACAACAGGATGTAGATATGTTGTTTCTCAATTGTAGTTCTATTTTACTTATGCTGATGATGTGGTGAAGGCCTTGTACTGTAGCTGCTTTGTATCGTGATCATGCAGTGCATGATTGACAGCTGCGCTAGTTATCCGGTGGGGTCCTTTAGACTTTAAGTATAAGGGAATGGGGATTCATATAACATTTGATACGGATTTATGAGGATCATACAAAACTTTATGACTCACATGTGATTCTCACACTGCACAGTCCCATACAATTGAAACTCTGCAAACCAAAAAAACTGCAGGCAAAGCGAGACACGGCCATGGGACCGATTTGAGACTGCTGAAGCAAACGTGCATGGGACGGTCTTTAGCACTTACAGCGTAGTTGGCACTGGGCGAAACAGGACTTCAAAATGACCCATCCTCTGCCATTTCACATTGACCATGGCACGATGAAGTTTTTGGGAGCCCTGCCCCTCAAACAATGCCTGGTATTGTTTACTCGGGACAAGTGTGTTCCTGTTTATGAGGCACACAGGCCTGCCGAGGAGTGCAGAGCTCTGTGTGATTAGCGTAAGATTTGCGAGGGTGTCCTCGTATTCATCCCCCAGGCTGTGGGTGACGGTCTGGTGTGTTGTAGAAGTTACAGCACGTTGCGGGAAATCATCACCAGACCGGTTTGCTCAGCGGTGGATTTGAAGAAAGAGGCAAAAGAGTTGAGGCGTTTTGTCGACCTGTCTGCAGTCTGACCTCATGTGGTGTAGCTTTCCAGTAAGAGGGAAGACGAGCGAGTGAGGAAAGGCTTCGTTATTTTAACAAAGACGGGATGTGTGATTGTGTGGGGGAGAGAAACAGATGGAAAGAGTGAAGAAATAAAGTTGGAGAAAAGAGGAAGCAGGAAGAACTGATGAAAACGGGGTATGACAGAGGCAAAAGTGTGTGTGTGTGTGTGTGTGTGTGTGTGTGTGTGTGTGTGTGTGTGTGTGTGTGTGTGTGTGTGTGTGTGTGTGTGTGTGTGTGTGTGTGTGTGTGTGTGTGTGTGTGTGTGTGTGTGTGTGTGTGTGTGTGTGTGTGTGTGTGTGTGTGTGTGTGTGTGTGTGTGTGTGTGTGTGTGTGTGTGTGTGTGTGTGTGTGTGTGTGTGGAAGGGAGAGAGCAGGAAAAGGACATGAGGGGGAAAAAAAAGAGAAAATGATGTCACTCGCTGTATCATCTGGAGTCAGTAGGTCAAGTGTTGAGGTTGCTTCGTCTTAAAGAGACAGCGCCGCAGATAACTGGATTACTCCGAGTTAGAGAGCAGGCGCCTGGCCCAGCTGAGTCACATCAGTGGACGCGGGAGTGGCGCGGACTTGGGTAATGCCAGAAAAGCTTCAACTCCTATTGCCCTCCCGCGTTCAGCTTTCACAGCTCATCTGCGCTGATTAACCGAGTTAACGTCACGCTAAATGACCATCATGGGCCCAAAGAGTTAGCTGTTTTTGTTAAGTTTCAGGAAATGAACGCCAGTCTCCAAAAAGTCACTTTTAAACAAACTAGTGAGTGGTACGGTAACTTCATCAAAATCGAACATGGCTAATAGAGCACAGCTTGTTTTTAGTTGGGTTTTTTTGCCTTCTTTTCAGTCAGTGAGTAGTCTTGTGCCTTCATTTTACATGAACACTGTGGCCATGAATGTTGCCGTGCTTGTTTGCGGATAATGTCTGCAGTCTGCATGCCTTTGCCCTCTATCATGAGACTGACTCAAGGGAAACCTTCGAGAACTGGAAGAGACATGACCTTGGTATTTTTCACCCAAACACATGATTAGGGTCCTTAAAATCACCATCATTTCAGCACACTCAGCACGTCTCTTTTTAATCAGTGTCCTGTGTTTGGTCAGAGTTGTGCGTGTCCATGGAGGCCAAGCTGTGCCGGTGTGGGGCTCATGCCCCGCTAGTCTGCGTGCCTTTGGCGTCTGTCATGAGCGCTGGCTGAGTGGGGGCAGCCTTGCGGTCTACATGGGAGTGTTGCGTGTCGGGCAGGAGAGGGTTAAACTTTTCTCCTAAATGTATCATTTCCTGCCTCCTGCTTGCATAGAAATTTCTTTCTCTCCCCCCCAGCCCCCTCCCCCCCCTGCTCCTCACCACCACCACCCGCTACCCTCTCCTCTGTTCGTTGTCCACTCTGCGACCCCCCCCCACACACACACGGACACACACACTCACACATGCGCGTGCACACACACACACACACACACACACACCAGCCCCCCCCCCCCAGTCCTGTGCTTCTGCTCCACGCAAACTCTGTTACATTTATTTTCTTCTCCCCTCCTTGGTTTGTTCTCTCCCACTCACTTCTGTGCTCACTCCCTCTCTCTCTCTCTCACACACACACACACACACACACATACACACTCACTCTCTCTCTTACTCACACACACACACACACACACACCCTCCCTCCCTCAGCCCTCTACTGGGGGTGGGCTGGTTCCTACATGTAGACTTCTTTTCCCTCTCCCTGCCTGATCTGCCGAACATCTGGTGGGACTTTATCACTTCCACACTGGCCAGCACGAGGACTGCAGCAGAGAGACGGAGGAGAGACAGAGCCACCGAGAGAGAGGGAGTGAAAGAAAGAAAGAAAGAAAAGAAAAGAAAGGCAGAAAGAAAGAGACAGAGCTCTCCACCCGCCTCACCCTGCTCCCACACAGGTTCTCCCTTCTCCTCCTCCTCCGCCACTTTTTACTTCAGTCGCTCTTTCTCTCTCCTCAGAGCGTTTCACTCTGAAGCTCTTGAGTGGATGTGTGTGTGTGTGTGTGTGTGTATGTGTGTCCCTCGGCTTCTGTCCACCTCTGTCGTCCACTCGCGCTCTCGCTCTCTCTCTCTCTCTCTTCTCCTTCCTCTGTTCTCCGTCCTCACCTCTGCTGCTGACTGTGGTGTCTTGTTGGAGGTAGAGGGGGGGGAGTGGGGACAGAGGGTAGTGCAGAGGGGTGTTGAGGAAGCGGATGTGCTTTGGGTTTGCTGAATGACCATCTGTCTATTGTTTGGATGTGAGATTGAAACCAGTGTACTTCACAGCAGCTTAGAAACTCCGCTAGCCCGTGTTTCTGTGTTTGGCGATACTGTGCTTGGTTCCTAGTACATGGATTTGATTGTAACCACTGCTCAAGAAACATCCTGTCAAGAACTTTTGGCTGAGCATACTCAGCAACTGCCAAGAAGTCTTTTTTTTTGTTACAGAGGTGTGTGTGTGTGTGTGTGTGTGTGTGTGTGTGTGTTTGTGTGTGTGTGTTGTGTGTGTTGTGTGTGTTGTGTGTGTTGTGTGTGTGTGTGTGTGTGTGTAAATGAGTGAGAGGGTGTTGGCTCTGGTCAGGTTTCAGTGAGCAGCTGAGTGTAATGGAGAGTAGCTTTGTCTCTCTGATGTGGGGTCCAGTTGGTGTCATGTGTTAAAGGACCCTCTCCCCCATTAAAGCGGGGCCTCAGGGTGGACAGTTAAGAAGAAAGTAAGAGGCTTCCCTCGCTACCATATACCATGTCAGCCATCTGGGTTGCGTTGGTAGAGCAGCAACACTGCACTAGCAACTCTCCACACTTCACCAGGGCCTAGAACTCCTAGGTTAAATCAGCTGGCTTAATGACTGGGTGGAGAGAACACATGTGGAAGAGCTTTTCCTTTATGGGCCAACGCAGCTCTTCCCTGGCCATGCTGTTTCAGCAGGGAGCACCTTTCATCTTCCGCTGCCTCTACACTGGAGTCCTACGTTAGCCTAACCGCTCAACACCGCACTGTGTACAACTACACTGAGGTCAAAAGCGAGGTCCACTTAGGTATGCTGTGTTGATTTTCACTCACTGTCATTTCAGTGTGACTGGAGTTTTGGAGCACTATGCCCAATTGAACATTGGTATGGCCCACTGACCAATTGCCCTGCTGTGATGATGTCTGACAAATCGATCGATGACTAATCAATATGAAATCATGTCTGGTCTGTCTCGTCACATTGTGTCCAGTGGCGTTGCCGCAGGTCGTCTGGCAGCCATGTTCAACGGCGATATTGTTCTCGTGCATTTCTGAGCTTCCTCGTTCGGGGAATGAATGGCGCAAGGCAGAAGCGGCAGAAGAATGGTCCCTTCTATTCTCCGCGCGCGGTAAACACGCCCGTGACGTTGTTGAGCAATGCGGCCGTCCGCGTGTCGAGTCGTGTTCCGTCTGCGCGCGCCAGCGCTCTCTCTCTCTCTCTCTCTCTCTCTCTCTCTCTCTCTCTCTCTCTCTCTCTCTCTCTCTCTCTCTCTCTCTCTCTCTCTCTCTCTCTCTCTCTGCGCGCCTGGCTCGGGCTCGCGACGGCTGCTCGGCCCCCGGGCTACTTTCTCTCCCCCTGCCGCGGGACAACTAATCTTTATCCCTGGGTTGACCCCCAGACGAGAGCAGGCAGACAGACAGAAAGACACTGAGGCAGCCGGCTGCGCCGCCGAGCATCTTTTCCAAATTGCGGACTCCCCCCGGACCGGGCCCTCCGCCACGGCTGTCCAGCTTTCCCCTCCCGCGCCTGCCAAACAGTGCTCTGCATCTGTTGACTTGCAGATGGGCCGGTAGTCCTCTTGATCGGGGCCCAAGTCTGCGGAGTGATGGACTGCACGCAGGGGTTTTCTGGGACTGCAGTGGTCTCTTGACATGCTGACGTGTACTTACTGTAAGACTGGAATGGCAGGAGCCCGTGGTGCAGAGCTGTCGCTGGGGTTCATTTATTTTTTTTGGTATTCCATTGTATGCTTTTGAATGTTTTTAGTTTTAGTTTTTCTTGCAAATTTTGTAAATGATCTCCCTAGCTTGACTTCTGTCTGTGCTTGTCTACTACAGTATTCAAATGATGAACATGAGCAACAGGGGTGGATTTGAATTTCACTGCTTTTGGGATAGTTGTTTATATCTCTTTGCATCTCTCTCTTTCTCTCTCCCTCTCTCTCTCTCACTCTTTCTCCATCTCCCTTTCTCTCCCTCTCTCTTTCTCCCCACAGCAGCCTGAGAGCCGGCCCTCCACCTTGCGTTCGGGGAACCTGAGCGTGCTCAAGAAGCGCTGGGAGCAGTCCCGCCAGCAGGAGGCGTCGTCCGCTCCGCCCGCCGCCGCCGCGCCACCCGCCTCCGCGCCCCGCATGCGCCTCGTCTCCACGGAGACGGCCCCGCCCAAACCCAGCGCCTCCGCCCAGGCTGAGCCCGCCCCCGCCCCGGCGCCCAAACTCCCAGCGTCCTCGGCGTCGTCCACAGCGTCCACCGCCGAGCCGCCCCGCCAGAGCAGCCTCCGGCGCTCCTGCTCCCTCAGAACCCCACCCAGGGCCGCCAGAAAGGAGGAGAAGGCAGGAGGAGCAGCAGCAGCAGGAGGAGCAGGTGGAGGAGCGTCAGGTGGAGGGAGCAGAGTGATGGAGCGCGCCGTGGAGAGGCAGTTTGAGGAGGTGCAGGAGGAGCAGGAGGAGGAGAGGAGTGGGGGAGGAGGAGGAGGAGGAGGAGGAGACTCGTGTACCAGCCCCGTCAGCCCCCAGGAGAAGCCCAGCATCCCCATGGGCAACCTGAAGAAGATGTTTGAGAAAGGGGAGAGCAAGGTGAGGGAGTCGTGTGTTGTGTGTGTGTGTGTGTGTGTGTGTGTGTGTGTTGTGTCTGTGTTGTGTCTGTGTTGTGTGTGTGTGTGGTGTGTGTGTGGTGTGTGTGTGGTGTGTGTGTGGTGTGTGTGTGTTGTGTGTGTGTGGTGTGTGTGTGGTGTGTGTTTGTTGTGTGTGTGTTGTGTGTGTGTTGTGTGTAAGTTGTGTGTGCTTTGTGAGTGTGCTGTGTGTCGTGTGTGTGTTGTGTGTAAGTTGTGTGTGCTTTGTGAGTGTGCTGGCTTACATATATACACACACACACACACACACACACTGCTTTATGTGTCCCATTGGATGAAGATGTTTGCCTGAAGATGTTTAAAGGGGGGGGGGGGGGGGGCAGTGTGATGGATGTCTCAGATGTTTGTGTGCATACACACACACACACAATCAATTACTGATTATAAAACAGCTGGGAAAGCAAAGCCAGAGAGATTTAACTCTGTTGAGATCCCCTTTCCCCCGATCTTTTGCCTCTTTGTATCTCTCGTCTGTCCTCTCGTACTCCTCTCTCCCGTCGTCACTCTTTCCATTGGGTCGTTTTGACCCAGCGGCCGGCTTCCTCTCCCATCCCGAGCTCAGTGAGGTGTAGAGGTGAGGGTCTGGTATGTGGTGGGGCCCAGTGGTCCGGTAGCGTGATGTTGCCTGTGAGAGGGAAGTCATGCTGGAAGTCATATGCTTCTGGACCTTGTGCACATTCCCTCTGAAGTCTGCTTTCCCAAAAGACTGTCCTGTCCCGTTCATTACACTTCAGTTCATGTGAACATAGAGCTCACACACACAAACACACACTCACACACACACACACACACACACACACACACATATATTCTGACTCCATCTTCCTCCCTCTTCAGACGAGTTTCTATTAACCCCGAAAATGCACAAATCTACATAACGAAATGAATTTAAGCAAGTAGTGGAAACACCTGATTTTCAGGGGGAAAAAAACAAATATGGCAAAGAAGTTTATACATGCGCATGAGGATGCATTAAATATACTTTTTTGTAAAATATACAGTATATATAGATAGAAAAGAGAGATGGAAACGTGTTGGGTTTTTTTTTTTTTTCATTTATTGAGTTGCAAGACCCTATATACACATTCAGACAGGTGGCTCATTTTGTGTGGTCTTCTGAGGACATAGGCTTATTTGTACAGTTGTTTCAACATGAACATACTGTATCAGTGCAAGTTTACAACAAGCAATGGCAAGCGTTTGTGGACCATGCCCTCCTGGAACGGTCATATGTTGTCGTTGCCAAGTATGAAAGAGTTCGTTTTTGATATTTTTTCCTCCCTTCATATTCGGTCATCTTCAATTTATGATTACCACTTTTGGTGGATGCAATTGAAGTTAAACTGATAAGTTAATCAGATTTTGGGAGAGACGTTGTCACTTTTATCTGGAAGGACGAGATAAAACCCACGAGAAGATAAATGAGAAGCTAAAACCCACATTTTAATCACATTGCATCACTTAGCGGAAACCTCAACCATTCACAATGGTGTTCTTATCCAACTTGTTGCGTTTTTTTTGTTTCTCAAATCCTCAGACACACATGAACTGTCTGTCTCTCTCTTTCATCGTTTTTCCATGTACACACACACACACACACACACACACACATAGATAGAAGCTGTCCAGATAAGAGGCTGTAGTACCACAGGAGCAGGGTACTGGGTACTGGCAGATCCAGAGATATCAGAGAGGAGGGAGGACCAGGGTTGTTTATGATCCTCCTCTCCTGCCTTAATAAACAGCCACAGCCTGCCCGATCACTCAGCATTCCTCCTCTCTATATCTCTTACCTTTTCTTCTTCTCTCCCTGTCTTTGCTATCTCTTCCTCCCCCTGTCCAGCTCCATCACTCTTTCTCTACCTCTGCCCTCTTCCTCTCTGTCTCGCTCCAAGAGAGAGAGAGAGAGAGACAGAGAGCGATGTATTCTTCAGTCCGACATTTCATTTTTTTTCTTCTGATCCATCTTGTTTCTCTCTTTCTACCCCTCCCTCCTCTTACCCCATCCCCCTCTCCTTTTTTTCTTTTCTTGTCCTCTTCTCTCTCTGTCTCTCTCTCTCTCTCTCTCTCTCTCTCCCTCTCTCCTCCGTGCTCGAGGTCAGGAATGTGTATTCCCACGAGCGTCTCTGTCAGAGACCCACCTTTGGAATGTCTGGAGACATTCCTCCACCTCAGACGGAGATGCTCTGAACTGAAGCGGTAGCGCTTGGGAACGCCGTCGGCCGGCTCATTAAGGCTGGCCCCCTGATTTAGCCGTCCGTTACAGGAATCACCTCGGAGGGGACAAGGCAGCCTAGTGCCCTGCTGTCCTCACACAGTGCAACAGCAGCGATTACATGGTGGTGACCGCACATGTGAGACCATTGTTATATCGAAGCAATAAGCTCCGAGAGGCCGTGGTTTACACTGATTTCAGAACAGCTAAGAGGCGTTGGTTGTTGCCACTTTAACTTTTTTTGCTAGTTGTGGTAGCGCATTACTATAGAACGAAGAGCGGTCAAGGTGTGTGTTTATGTTGGATTTTACAACGGCATCGAACGCGATTCAGCCAATCATAATGTAGGACCGGAACTATCCGTTTTAGAATTACAAGTAAAATTCTTCAGATAGAGGACCGGAAAAGAGGTTCCAAAAAACACTTGATTGAAAAGAAGAGGCACTAAGTCTGGTCAGTTGTGAAATGAGTCATAGCAGAGCGTTTCATTGTGTGTTTGCCTCGTCCCGTGTCTCTTTTCAATGTGGATTTGGCTCCTGGAGATCCTGCAGAGTGCTGTTGATCAGATCTGCTGGTAAGTGTGCTGCTGCTGCTGCTGCTGCTGCTGCTGCTGCTGACTGCCAGCTCATGATGGGGTGCTGAGTGTCCTCAGCTGCGGTTGCCATAGCACACACAGAGGCCGGCACGGCAGGAGCGGTCTTTTGGAATTCCTGTAAAGATAAGTGTGTGTGTGTGTGTGTGTGTGTGTGACTGTGTGTGTCAGACAATGTGGCCTTGTGTCCATCATAGTAACACAGTTGTTCCAAGTCATTTCCTGCCCCATCTGAACCTGCTGAATCAGGATAAAAGAAATGGGAGAGGCAGACATGGAGAGAGAAAGAAGGAAGGGATGTAAGGAGTGAAGGGAAGTGTGTGTGTGTGTGTGTGTGTGTGTGTGTGTGTGTGTGTGTGTGTTGACAGGGTCCCGCTGTTGTCTCTGTTTGTTTATTTTTGTTGTAGTTGTTGTTTTGCTCCTCTCAGGACCGAGGCTTGAGCTGGAGAGGTTATTGTCTGAGGAGGTCTGTGAACTGCCATGTTCTTCCCCCTCTGAGTGAGAGACGGGCGGGGGGGCTGGGGTGATGGACTTTGGCCTGAGACCAGCATTCAGCTAGCATGCACGCACACAGGCAGACACACACACACACACACACACTCACTCTCTCTCTCTCTCTCACACACACATAGACACACACACACACACACACACACACACACACACACACACACACACAGCATGCACCGTTGCGTGCACACACACACTCACAAATACATCCCTGTGTCCTGTGTGTGTCAGCTGACTTCTCCCTCAGCTCACAGGAAATAAGGTGGGGCTAATGATTGCAGCAGGGGGTTGGAAGGGTAGGCAGGATAAGCCTGGACTCTGGAGTACCCCTCCAGCTCAGCCACGCACACACACACACACACACACACACACTCTCTCTCTCTCTCTCTCTCTCTCTCTCTCTCTCTCTCTCTCTCTCTCTCTCTCTCTCTCTCTCTCTCTCAATCACACACACACGCATACACACACGCATACACTCTCTGTCTGTCTCGCGTTTTCATTTCTTAGTCACGCATATGGTGAAAGACGCATACTAAGGTGTGTGTTGTACCGCTAGTTCACATGAACAGCATTACTGTAGGAGAGTTTTCCGCACCAAGGGGGCCTCTATTCCACACATGCGGCAAATGTTTTTTTAAAGATGCACGCACACACACACACACACACACACACACACACACACACAGGCACTTACACAAACAAATTTCCAGTTACAGATGCCGAGGCCATTTTGTGGTCTCTTTTATGCACTCACACAAAACCTCTGTTTCTCATGTAGGCATACAGAAACACACGCTCACACACACATAACCACACACATCTCCTTCTTTTTCTCCCTCTTTCTCACTCGGTTTCTCTCTCTTTTACACTTTATGTCTCTCTTTTTCTCTGTCTATGTCTTCCTCTCTATGTCTCCCTCTCTCTCTCTCACACACACACACACACACACACACACACACACACACAGACACACACACAGACACAGACACACACATTCATACACACACACACACACACACACACAGAGTACTGCTCCCCTTGGCAGACACCTCCAGGCCAGCTGTGGCTGTATGTGTGTGTGTGTCCGTGTGTGTGTGTGTGGCTGGGCCCACTGGTGTCGTCTCGCTTAGATGATGTCATGAGAGAGGCATGCACAGGCTCCTTACCCCCCTCGGCCGCTGGAGGCCTGCAAAACACCCCCCTGACCACCCCCCCACACCCCCCCCGTCTCCTTTTTTTCCTCTTGCTCTTTATTCCTGTCTTTCTGTCTCAGCACACTTTTTCTCCTTTGCCTTCACTTTTCTCTCTCCCTCTCCAGTTTACTGATCCCTCTCTTTTAGCCTTTTCTTCATTGTGTCTTTTTGTCTTCATCTCTTTTTCTTTTTTGATTACCTGTTTTGTTTCCCCTTCCTCTTTTTGGCTCCTTGTCTTACTTGGCTTGGCTCTGTGTTCTACCCGCTTGTGTGGCTATTTAGCCCATTCTCAAATTGAGACTTTCTATTTGTTTCTAGATCATTCTCAATCCCCTTTTTTCACTCGTGCTGCTTATTTCCCTTGCTTTCTTTCCCTTCTCATGTGTCCACCTCTCCATCAAGTGAATTGGGTTGTCTCTTGTTTCTTTTGAAGGAGTACTCTTCGCTTATTGCAGTCACATGCTTGGCTCTAGATATTTGTTTGAAACTGAATACAGGTGGGGCTGTCTTGTGTTGGCAGACGCTTGGCTGGTCCTCCACCAGTCTACTTCCTCTAGCTCTCAGTGCCCACTTAACACACACTCACTCTTTTCTCACGTCTCTCTGTCTCTCTTTCTTTCTCTCTTTCTTTCTCTTTCTCTCTCTCAAACATGTTAACGTATACATATGCTCTCACACAAATAAAGATGAACCTATACATGACCAAACACATACCCAGTCTAGTTTTCCCTTTACACACACACACACACACAGTCTCTCTCTCACACACACACGCGCGCACACAGCACATCAGGGAAGACTCTGTGTGCCAGCCCACCAGTACATTCTTAACAAATGTCATGTTCAGTGAGGTGTTACCAGAACATTTTCTTCTTTTTAGCATGCACGTAGCTACACACACGCACACGCGTCAACTGTGTTTGCCTTGGCCTCACCTGTTCCAACCTGTCCCGCCATCGCCGCTCCAGAACCACCTCGATTCTGTTTTCCTTCCCAGCTCCTCCTTTCCTCTCCCCTTCTCTTCTCTCCTCTCCTCCTCCTGAGATGGAGATCCCTTGCTTTCCAGCGGTATGCGTACAAATCCCGTCACTTATTGCATTCCAGCCTTTACTATCACCACCTCAGCTGAGTAGGTGTTAGAGCTGCCCTTGTGCTAATGTATGCAATTAGCTAATTGGATTTCATTAGACGTCCATTCACAGAGAGCCAATAGAGGGTCATTGACACCCTTAAAGAAGCTTTGGCTAATTGGCAGTGTTGCTTCATGGGTAGGAACACTCCAGCCAGATGTCTGGGAGCACAGGGCTGCTGTTTTAATTGGAGATGTGCTCCAGCCAATCGGCCGTGTCCCAGATTAGCTCTGAGGGTGGGGGGGTCAGAGGGTGTTTGGTTATTGGGTCTGGTCAGCTGTTATTAGATGCCGTCTGTGGCTGTTTAGCTCATGTTCTTCACACACAATTGCATGTGCAAAATAGCACACATTCTCACATACTGTTGTCAACACCAAGCCAGCTGGAAATCACACTGACACCGTGTGTGTGTGTGTGTGGGTGTGGTGAGTCTGTGTATGGGTGGGGTGGGGTAGGATGGAGAAAAGAGGAAGCTTGATGAACTGACAAAAAGGATTCAGAGACAAAACTGAATCAGTCCATGAGGTGTGTGTGTGTGTGTGTGTGTGTGTGTGTGTGTGTTTATGACTGCTTAAGTCAGGCAAAGGCACAGCCTTAACCAGTTGAGCTTATTAGCAGATTATCTGACACACACTTTGTGCGTGTGTGTGTGTGTGTGTGTGTGGGTTGCCCATCTGTTTCGGTCACATTATCCCCCCTTTAAAACAACCCCCTGTTTTATCGCGTTGTAATTACCCTCAATGGCTCAATCCAATTTTTTAATCGCGCTGGTGGCAAAGGCCGCTGTTGACCTAACTCACTGAGTAATCCCTCGCCCTTGGCCCCGGGTTCGGCCTGTAAATGAAAAGCCCATTCCCTGAAGTGATCTGATGAATTAGAGCGTCTGTTTTTAGCTCCACACATCATGGCACTGGGGAACATGGAGCCTCCTTTTTCACTCTGTGACTCAACCCGGGGAGTGAAGCAATCTTTTGAGAGCCGGAGCCAAACGCCATAAAAAACATCAAGCCAGAAAAAAAAAGATCAGCAAAAGAAAGAAAAATGTCATCTCAAGCGACTGTATTGTTTTCTTTTTCGTCTGAAATCGGCCGGAGCTGTGCGTCAACTTTAAAAGGCAGCGAAAGCAAAACAAAACAAATCCATTTTAGATTTACTTCCTTTTTTCCTTGGACCAAAGCGCACACTGCATTCTTCAAAATCCCTTCGATTAAAACCACTCCTGCCGTCCCCTTGTAAAATCTCCGCTGCTGCCCTGCCCTGTTCGGAGGCTTCTCGGGGCAGTTATTTTGAGTCCAAACTTCTGTTGCTCTGATGAAATAAGTGGCAGTTAGGATAAAGGACCTGAGCTGTTGACACAACAAACATGGCTGGCTGCATACAGTTCAGCCTTTGTGTGTCGGTGGGGAACGGGTAATTTAGCCTCCCACAGACAGTTCATTGTAATGTAAAGCACAGTTAGGCCGCAAGCTCCTCCTGATTGTGTGTGGTTGTGTGTGTGTGGGGGGGAGGGGGGGTGGTGTACAGGTGGGGGTAGAAGAGAATAGAGAGGTGTGACCCTGATCTGAAAGGCAGAGGGACATTTGAGCTCTCTCCGATTGCAGAGGGGATGGAACAATAGACACTTCCTCAGGAAGAGACAGAAAGAGCGAGGAGAGGAGAGGAGAGGAGAGAGGGAGGCAGAGGTGGACAAGGAGAGGGCTGTGGCTGGATTGAAAGAGGAACACGTTGTCTCGTTTCTAGCGCGTGGCTGCGAATGGAGGTTTTGAAGGTGATCTTGGTGATCAGTGTGGGGTTTTGTCGAACTTCACGTCCACTGGTTGACGTGTGCTTGTGAGCGGGTTGGGGGACTCGTGGCGTGGCGCTGAGAGCTTCACTGTGATTGGTGTGGCTAGTGGTGTCTGGTCTAAGCCTTGTGGCCTTCTTCTTCCTTCTGTTGTCAGGGACGGACAGGAGTGAGCAGCTCCTCCTCAGAGGACATGGACTTACGGGTGGGAGACAGAGGTATGTGCTCCTCTCTCCTTTCTCTTTCTGTCTGTCTCTCTCTCTCTCTCTCTCTCTCTCTCTCTCTCAAATAGTGATTTAGTGGCATTAAAGTCCTTGTTGCCAAAGCTACAGGTTAATAGTCAACTTTACATTAATAATGGAAATGTATACAGATAAAATGAAATGATGAAAGGAAAAAATGAAATGGGATAAAAGTATAAATGACAATGTTCCTAAAAGGACAGCAATAGTACTATACTGTAGAAAAGAAAAGAGAGAACAGAAGTGTTCTCTCTATCTCTGTGCCCAGTCCCAGTGCAGGACCAATACAGACAGCACAGAGGAAGAGCTCTTTTCTCTTTCTTTGCACACACATGCACTCTTTTACAGCCTGCACAGTTTTACCACATGTGCTATACATACCTCGTCCTCTGTTATGATCGGAACGTGTGTGTGTGTGTGTGTGTGTGTGTGTGTGTGTGTGTGTGTGTGTGTGTGTGTGTGTGTGTCCTTCTGCAGGTCTGTCTTCACTAGAGACCACTTCTCTGCGTGACCGGATGGCCAAGTACGAGGCTGCAGTTTCTAAACAGAAGTCACCTACCCCTTCACGCACTGTAAGTATGCTCAGCATCAGCATTAACTGGGGCAACTCAAGGAAATCCTCTCCTCCAATTGAACGAGACTGTCTTTACCACAGTATGCAATGAAAACAGTACCTGCACATAGTAGGCCTAGTATTCCCTTCGTTTTCTTTGGTCTTAAAATCTCCTGACTTTTTTTTTTTTTAACGTTACCCATGATAGCCTGTCTTCCCGCCTGAAATGCACATGCGTTGTCGCGACTACATAAGATAATCTTACACACGGGAAGAGCCTTCTTCCCGTGTGTAAGATTATTTTATATAGTCGCGACAAGATCTTTTTTAAAATGTTGTTTTATTCTCAAAAAACATCAACACACTTTTGCATCACGTGAAGCAGAACTGTTGACTACCCAACATAATAAGCTATTTTAAATATAAAACATCCAATGCGCATCGCGCCGATGTGTCCGAACCCGAGTATAATTTCTAAATATTTGTCCGAACCTGACCCGACACATCGAGTGCTGGTCGGGTAACCACACTCTGTGTGTGTGTGTGTGATTGAGCGAATGAACAGCTGTGCTTTGTATGTAGGGGCATGGGTGGAGGTGTTTGTGTGTGAACGTGTGAAGGAGAGAGGAGAGGATGTTTATTCCCTCTCTCCTCACAGGAGGTGGCAGACTGTCTCCCCTCTCCGACTACCTGCCATAAAACGCCCACAATGCACTGGGCTCTCTCTCACCAGCTGATTCATGGAGACTCAAGTCGTGCTCTTAAATCTGACATCCTCACGGAGTAGCTCTCAGTGCCTTTCACACAGACCAAATCCCTTAAATACACGGACGCCAAGCCAAACTAAAGACAAGCTGAATTAAAATACGACACTAACGGCTTGGCTAGCAGTTACTTTACACCAGTTGTGTTTTGGGATTAAACAGTTATGTGAGCTGGTGATTTAGTAGCTTGTGTTTAGAGTTTCCCCCCGTTTCAGTATTTGAAACTTCATGCAGTTTATTTGAATTATATAAGTCAGAATGTTCTTGTCTTGTGGTCTTTCACTGGTCTATAATGATTTTTCACAGTTCATTTCTTCTTTTACGTAATAAAATCTTGTGCCATTATAAGCGCACTGTATTGCATTTGCACTCGCATACACAGGATCAGATAAATGAATCCATTTGAATGTCAGCCATCAGCAGAGTAAGATTTACTGCTGTCAGTGCAGATCCACTTCAACTCCTCGAGGTCTCTGCTGGCCAAGTCATCTTTCTGGCACCTCCGCCTGAGCTAGACAATTAAGCTCCAAAGAGAGCAGGACTGGCCTGCTGTGACGCCCCTGCCACTAGAGGCTAAAAGGAGGCTAAATCCACTGATTTAGGATCAGGCTTTAAGTGCTAACATGCTAAATCTCCCCTCTCCCTCCAGAACAGCCAATCAGAAGCGGAGAGCAGCAGTCCAACCACCGACCACAAGGAGAATGTGCCTCCTGGCAGTGTGGGAGTTGGAGTGGTCAGTACCTGTGTGTGTGTGTGTGTGTGTGTGTGTGTGTTTCTCTCCTGAGTAAAATAATCACATAGAAGGCAAATCATAAATGCTGCCCTGTGAGCTGAATTCTTCCTGCTCTGGATGTTACACCAAAGAACAACTTCTGTCCCCATAATGTGTTTTATGGCTAATGTTGTGGAGGCATTCTTTAGCAAAACAGCTTCTTTTTTAATGTCTCCCTCTTCCCGCTCTCTCTCTCTCTCTCTCTCTCACACACACAGAGCTTGTTCTCCGAGATCAATGGAGCCAAAACTAATGGTGAGTAGGGTTCCCACTTCCATATACAGAGATACACAACACATAGACACACACACACAAACTCTCTCACACACACATACAGTCATGTCTTGCCTATTAGCTGCATCGTGTATAAACTGCATGATGGAGTTTTATCCAAATTAAAACAGACAAAAGCATCTATTGACTGCTCCAGTCTACTAATCACCATGCCCAATAGCCCAGTGAATCATCATAATCAGATCAAAAGGAAGAAGGAAGAAAAAATAAGTATTTCTAAGTTAAGCCCGCCCCTGTGTTAGCTCATAGTTGAGGAGGTCAACAGGGTATCTGTGTCTTAGTTTCAACTAAATATCCTAGAACGCTTCTCTAAGATCTTTGGTTTCAACCAAATACCGACTCTCATAAACTGGGGTCAGAGTTCAGGAGAGGAGGGCTCTGGGTCCTATTGTGACCTCAGCGCACAAAAATGCCAGAGGGAGGTAGAGAGTTTCTCCTGAGACAGAACAAAAAAACTGTCGTCTCACCAAACATTAACCAGCGGAGCCGTATCCATGGCTGCCTCATCATAAAGATAAAAATAACTTTTGTCTATAGTTTGTTAAGACTGCTGAAATGATGAGATTGAAACCGGCTCTGATGTTGCATTTTTGGGGTTATGTCTCCCCCTGCTGTCACGTTGTTGTAATAGCAATTCATGTCTTTTTTCCCCTCTCTCCTCTGGGTTTGCTCTAGGGGTGCGAGTTGACACTCCAAGCTCCAGCAGTGGAAGCCCGGGCTCCGCAAACAGTGATGCACCCAAAGCAGCCAGAGTGAGTGCTCTGCCCACACAGCCAATCACAGCAGAGATACAGTAGATGAACTACACAAATTGGTGCAATGTCTCTTACTGTTGTTAGCTACAGCGCAATACAGCCACAACAATTTATTATTTTGAAACAAAGTGATTTGTAAGGGATATATCATTCTTGTAAGGGGTGCAATTTGTGTTTGTAATTGGAATTTGGTGGCTTTGTAATTAATGGAGTAATCGTCAGCTATGACTTCCAACCATTATGAAAATAACATAATTGATACAGTGGGGTAAATAAGTATTGAATGCAGCAATAATTCATTTTTCAGGAAATCCACACAAGTAAATAATTCACACCATTAAAGTCCATTAGTAATAAGTTATGTGTTTCATAAGTAAAGTTATGTGTTACTGTTCACAAGAGAGCCCCTGGAATCTTCGAGATTTGGACAAAGGCGTCTGCTAAATAACCATAACCATAACCATAACCATAAAGACTGTTTGGAAGAATGGGCCAGAATCACGTCTGAATACAATGGCCGATTCATTTCTTTTTATAGGAAGTGTCTTGAAGCTGTCATTACATGGCTTGTCCATGAAGTATTAAAGAAATTTAAGTTGCCATGTTCAGTACTTTTTTCCTGTAGCATACCACTTTATTACACATAACTTTATTTATGGACTTTAATGGTTGGATTTCTTGAGTTTCTACCCAAGTCTGGTGGAACGTTGGAAATATATTTACTGAAAAAAATGTTGCCGCATCCGATACTTAGTAAATATGTCTGTGTGTGTGTGTGTGCATCTTTGCATATATTTTTAATTGTTGAATTATATTTCACATTCAATTTTCAAATAAATTCACTACTAATTTCTTTTTGATTTTAGAAAAGTGGATGATGGGTGAATCCAAATTCATTCAGTAATCATGTGATCTCAACATTGACAAACAGCCCTTATTTGAATATGTGTGTGTGTGTGTGTGTGTGTGTTTGTCTGTGTGCGTGTGTGTGCACACGTACGCGCTTGCCCCACAGAAGTTCCAGCCGGCTGTGAGGGAGACGTGTGTGTCGTGCCTGAAGACGGTGTACCCTCTGGAGAGACTGGTGGCCAACCAGCAGATCTTCCACAACACCTGCTTCCGCTGCACCCACTGCAAGACCAAGCTCAGGTGAGCCGCTGCCCCTCAGACGTCCCCCAGCACCCCACGATGACCGTAGCAGAAGCAACCATTTTGTAAAGTCGGACCATTTCACGTGTGACAAGTAGTAAATGATCTCCTACAATAATTTCCTATGCATTGGCCGCGTTGTGTATAAGCAAGCAGTGTTTTATGCAAGTTAAAAGAAAACAAAATCGTATTAATACCATATTAACTGCCCCCGTGTATTAACGCCATAGCTGAAGAAATCGTGCAAAATCAATGTAGAAGCCGCGGCTAATAGTTTTTAGAAATGACAGAAATTACGGTATTCAGTCAACATTTCAAGTCAACAGACTTTTTTGAAGTATTCATTACATCTACTACATTGTATAGAACGTTTTACTGCCTATGTTCATCAAAAAAAACATACAGTAATTAAGGAAACTACAAGGAAATGTGACGTTTTTTGAAGATAAGCAGTTGAACAAAATAAATGTAGCCCCATAGACTTGCATTTATTTTGCACTTGCTTGTGACTGCCTCTAGAACTTTGTAATTTTATCTAAACTGGTTACAGTTAATCCAATCAATAGGGAGTGAACAGTCTCTCCTGTTCAGACTGATTCACAACTACAAAGTTGTAAACGCTGAGAAGTGTAGCTAGCATCAAAATGTCCAGTTGTTGCGTGTTCAGGTAGTTTTCTCAATCGTTGTGGTTAATCCCTTTGCATACCTTGACAAACTAGCCAACTCCACCATGCATCTGTTCCCAAAATGCACGTTCGGTCATCACAGTTTACAAACTGTAAAAGGGTGTGTACTGTAGGTGTTGCTTTGCTGTATTTTAACTGCTCCATTCCACCCTCTACTGGTCAGCCTGGGTAACTACGCCTCTCTGCACGGGAACGTCTACTGCAAGCCCCACTTCAGCCAGCTGTTCAAGGCCAAGGGCAACTACGACGAGGGCTTTGGCCACCGGCCCCACAAGGAGCTGTGGACACCGAAGGAGGGCGAGGAGGGCGAGGAGGAGACCGAGGAAGGCGGCAGCAGCGCGGAGCGTCCGAGAGAACCGCGCCCCACAGAGGCCCCGATCACCAGAGCAGCCCAGGCCTCCAGCGCCTCCACCTCCACCTCCAAGGCCACGACCGACACCAGCCCCGTGGTGGAGGAGTCCCCCTTGGCCAAGGTCATCGAGCTGACCGCCTCCCTGGAGACTCGGGCCCAGCGCGGGGGCTCCGCGGAGAGGCCGGCCGCCGCCGCCGGCGCTTCCCCGACCAGCTCCGCCGAGACCCGGAGGCTGAAGATCGCCTGGCCCCCGCCCTCCGAGGTCACCGGCGCAGGCCGGGGCGTGGAGGGAGAGCTGTCCGGCGCGGTCAAGCCCTTCAGGGCCAAGTGGCCGCCGGAGGGCGAGACGGCCGCGGCGGCGGCGGCGGCGGCCAGCCCCGAGCGGGCCGAGCTCAAGAGCCTGCGCCGCAGCTCCTCGCTGAAGGAGCGCTGCCGGCCGTTCTCGGTGGCGCCCAGCCCGAGCTCCGCGGCCAATCAGAAGACGGAGCCGCCCCAGCGACGGCCCCTGCGCCGCGCCCTGGAGAGGCGCAGCTCGCTCGAGGAGCTGCGGTCGGCGCGCGGCGAGCGCTTCGCCGAGCAGCAGCGGGACGAGCAGGAGCGCGAGGAGCGGGAGGAGAGGAAGACGAGCAGAAAGAGGGAGGAGGAGAGCGAGAAGAGGGGGGAGAAGACGGCGACGAAAGCCACAGGGCCGCGCAAGGACGCCGGGGACGTGAACGGCAATCTCTCCGACGACGAGGAGGAGGACGAGGGGCGTCCGTCGGCGAGACGAGAGGAAGAGGAGGACCGGAAGAGGCCGACGTCCCAGAACCCCCCGAGGGATGAGGAGGAAGAGGAGGCGGAGGAGGAAGAGGAGGCGGAGGAGGTGGAGTCTCTGCCCAGCCGCCGCAGCGCGTCCCCGGAGGTGTCCACGTCGCTGTCCCCCGGCGCCGGCACCGGCATCAAGACGGACCGCTCGTCACAGGACGTGGGCTTCTGGGACGGCGAGGAGGCCGAGGACGAGCTCACCGTGGAGGAGCGGATCAAGAAGAACCGCTACTACGACGACACGGACGAGGAGGAGCTCGTCTGAGTCGAGCAGAGACTCCCTCCATGTCTCTCTCTCTCTCTCTTTCTCTCTCTCTCTCTCTCTCTCTCTCTCTCTCTCTCTTCTATCACTGAGAATCAGTCAAATGTCCTTTTCATGAGGCACACACATAAAAAAAATGACAAAAACATTATCAGTAGTGTTTCATATGGTACCAATACATTCCACTTTTCTTTACCTGTAACGCTTTTTATGTTTGTTGTTTTTGTTTGTTTGTTGGATTGGATGCAGAGACGATTCACCGAGTTGTTCCGCTGTTTCCTGTCGCGTGTCCTGCCTCAGAAGTGATGTTTAGCCTTTTTCACATGTCTATGCCTGTTCTTTAAAACCAAGCTGTTCCCAGAGAGTGTAACAAATACTTAACATTGTAACGTTGTCACAACTAAAACATCAGCTTTGTTAGTGATCCATTTTAAAGGGAGATTTGATGGAGAGTAAGGCAAGAAATTCATTGCTTGGTACATTTTTTTTGTATATTTTCTATGTTTCAGGCTGAATAAAATCCTAACAGGCATATATTACTGGATAGCCATTATGTTATTGCACATGATTAAATCGCACTAAAGGGACATCACCTAATAATGAACTGGACCCACAAAAATCTTGTTAGTTGTCATGAGTGACACCAAGATGTTCTAGAAGAGAGTGATGGCGGTGAGAGAAAGTGATAAAGAAAGATGGAGAAGTGTCCCATTTCTAGATCCCCTTTCAGATGGAGGCAGAGGGCAGGAATGGCCCTAGTTGGAGGCTGTGTGTTGAAAGCTTAACTGAAACACTATGGTTTGTCCCTGAATGGTTTCTGGCTGCAAACGCAAATGGGGAAATGCATTGTCCCAGCTCAGGGCACCAATCAGATCAGCAGTGATTTGAAAATGGACACAATGCAATGAGAACTTTTTCCAGTTTCAGATTAACACCTTCCAGTGGAAAGATTGTATTGCACACTTGGACCAGGGTGATTTCTGGCAGCCTTAAGGAAAAGCCACTAATGGCGGTGCAACTAGATACTCTCGTAACGTTTGGCTCTGTTTGCTTGGACTACCAGTTCAGTGTGTGTGTGTGTGTGTACATCAACACTTTCAGCAGGACACTATGCAAGGCACTTGATCAGTTTACCTCACCTCAACTGTAACTGGAAAAGCGAGTCGAGCTGACTCCCGCTTGCCCTGCCTTTGAGAGGCTCGGGTGAGACCACAAAAGAAAAATGATTTGTTAATCCGGTTGGGATTGGGATTTGGGAGTGGTGTGTTGCCAGTTCTGTCACCCCTGTTGGATTGCAAGGGGGGGTGCGATGGTCCAGGCCACTCTCCTAGAATAGACTGTGAAGTCAGTTAGTACTTTCTGCTGCAAGTGTACCACTCAAACCACTTCAATCAAATGAAATGTATCACTCACCCTGTTACTTGACCTATCAAGCCCTATGCAGAGGGGTGGAAGCAGTGTAATGTGCATGATCTGGCAACCACTATGCTAATTCCTGATTATCTATCTCCATGCACACAAAGCTTCAGGTTGATTTAAGTGTAGTTTGCTTTTTAAATGAGATCAATTAAGATGAGTTTTAATATCATTTATTACTGGAAATTGTTTGATGCAACTGGTGGGACTGTTTGTGTGTTTGTGTGTGTGTGTGTGTGTGTGTGTGTGTGTGTGTGTGTGTGTGTGTGTGTGTCTTTTTTTTTTTGTTATAGTCTTAAGTGCTGCCCATTAAACACAAACAAGAATTGGAAAGAAACACTTTTGTAATGGATTTAAGCTAATTATGTGATTTTTACCCTTTTATGAAAATACATTTTATATTTGTTTTCTTTATGAGAGGACCAAAAAGACTATGTTTTTTGGAATTTTGAATGTTTATGGTGACCAAAGTGTAATGTTATTTCAGAAATTTAATAAATACCCTATTATTGATAGTATTCATTGTCCCTCTTTATTCTACCTTGAAGCCAATCTCACCTGCACATTGAAGGGTTGTTTTCAAGTAGCGAGGTGGCTTAATTCTCTTATTCCAAGATACTAGTATAGGGCGGAAGTCAACAGCACACTTTGCGTGACCTTCTGAGAGAGTGTTACAGCCACAGATAGTGAACCATACACCATCACAAAGAGTTTATGTGGGTGCTATCAGCTTCTGCGTGAGCTTATGCCTCTTATGTCTCTAGTCTTCTGCGGACTGATGGAAGCCATAGTTAATGATGGTGTTCCAGTCAGACTAGCACATCCCTAAAAGGAGATCCAGGAGGACATGTTCCAGGCTTGGTTGCTAAAACTGGAAGCTGGAATTTGACGTCTCTTATATATTCAGCTAATTTACATCCCACATTTTATTTGAGATGTGTGATGGATGCAGTGAATTATATTGATGTATCCACATTAGGGCAGCAACCAATGATGCATCTTTCACCTAGACATTATGCCAGTGATACATTTTCAATTTGACCCATAGTATTTTGAGGGAAAAAAGTTCCTCTTTTTTTTGAATACGAGAAAAATGTTTCTTTATCTTATATTACATATGCGTAGGACAGTTCAAAAGAAGTGATACAGATGCGTTTAATGTATCAACTTTGTTAAAGGGATATTCCACCATTTGGGGAATCACACTTATTTCCCACCTCCCCTTGAGTTAAATAATTGATTTGACCTTTCTCCAGTTCATCCAGCCGTTCTCTGAGTCTGGATACCAGTTTAAATACATACTTTGGATGGTATCATCACTATTCCTCATTCAGGCATCATCTCATTTCCTCCTTCAGTTACAGTTCCTTGAATAGATCATCTATTCACATATCTATTTCAGATCCCCATCTGTGAACAGAACTTGAAAAGTTTCAAAACTACTTGGCTGACAGGCTATTGAACCTTCAATCTGAGACCTTTCCATGGTGGCAGTCCTGGAAGCTACAAGGTGACACAGTATTTGTGTCTGTTTATGCAGGCCCATATCAACCCCCAAGAAAATACTCCTTGCCCAGAGGTTTAAAAATATATATGGATGGCTTTTTGTGCTCTGGCACATGAACTCCCAAAAATTTCTGGAAATGTCTGCAACAATATCTCTAGCTGGCTCTTACAAATGTCCCAGGGTTTTTTTTTTCGAAAAGCAAGGTTTTGAGGAATGGTGGGGCCAGGGAGTGCTGTTTGAGGCAGAATTCTCATATGTTTGGCCAGCAGGTGGCATTGTTGAGCCATCCCCTCCACTCAGCCATCACTGCTTTTGAGGAACCGAGTGATAAAATCCGCCCGGAGCTCGGCTGTGCTGAGTGTTTTCTCTCCTGCGGTCAGGTTGCCGGAGCGAACTGGCTTGATCGAGAGCTGACTTTGTCAAAGGTGATATAGACAGACAGAGAACTGAGGAAGTGCAGCTTCACACTGTGATAATTTCTCTTTCCTTTCCATCACAAACATAAACCTTTGGGAAGAGCAAAAATTGATGGAGTGAGGAAACCACCTCACAGTTTCCTGTGAAATTTAGAGAGGATTTGTCCTCAGCTGTACTGTGTGCCCTACCAGCCAACCTTCAGGAACTTTGGAGAATAACAATGGTTCAAATCAGACAGAAAACAGAAAAGGCTGGTGTGAGAATGGACACTTTTGATCATTTCTACATCAAACGGGGGTAACAAGAGCTCACATGGAAAAAATCATCAGACATGAAAATAATTAGGTTGTCAGGCGTGGTTCGGTGAGTAAAAATGAAAACAAAAAGACTACTGATAAGAAATGGGGTCTACTAATAAGTCTCGTCTACCACAAAACATAACCCGGCAGTGTGCAGTCATTTCTGTGCAAAGCACCCACGGCCATCTTTTTTCACCACTGTCCTGTTAAGTGAGGCTGATTTTATCATGTTGGAATGGATAGGGTGCTGAAGATTGGTGTCACTGTAAAGGTCCCACAGATCTCTATATCAGTAGCATTGCCTCTCCCTCTGTCTGGCTCGGACTTGCTTTTGTTATTTCAGCAGAGTATGGGAGAGGGAGTCCCGCAGGGCTCTATTCTGGAACCACGACTAATCTGTTTTATGACTATCAACCCAGGTCAGTATTTCAGAGTTCCATTTTGCACCGATGAAACTGATGGTTTTATGGGGCAGACAAATCCTCTCAAACTCTTCCAGTCTCATGAAATGAAATAATGTGTGCCTAGAATCAGGAACCTCGTTGTTTATGGGCTCGCTCTCTCAGTTGCCTGTCTCATTCCCTGACCACCCACCTTATGTCTTGTTGCCGCTTTCTAAGTCTGAAACTCTATCTTCTCCAAGTTCCCCCCGAGTTTAATAAAAAAGTCTGTGAACTACGAGATGTTTTTCTCAATATCTAATCCCTCTCAGATCAGACGAGGAAGAGGGGAGGGAGTCCATGTGATAATTTGATGTAGTTTCACAGCAGTTAAACAGCATTATCCAGCAGTACTTTAGCAGCTGTCAGTCAATAGTGAGAGTAAGGGAACATCTATCTCACAGGTACAAAGTGACATCCCCTTGAATGTGGCAGGATGAATACAGACACATTGTCAAAATGAGTTATTCATTCAAATTCAGTGTAAGCCCTTAGTAGACAATGAGTCCATTACAATACTGTAATGTAAATGTACATTGAAAACAACTTACACCACCAAAGATCAGCTGCTTCAAGATGCATACTGTTAACGTGTGTGCACACACAATCAGATTCCACTCATTTGTATACTCCTGAGGCAGCATGCTGATTGGCTGGAATTGTTTATAATTTATTCCTATCCAGTTTGTTTAGGGGTCAAATAATTAAAGGGTTATTTTGTTTTATTTGGATGGCTACAGGACTATGCAAGTCAAAAGGTGTATTGGATTAGATTCATGGACTGTACCTTAGCTTGAACATTGAAAAAGATGTTCAGCAGTGAGGAATAACATTTGCTGATTATTTTTTTATTCTTATTGGAGTGCTGCCCTCTCCAAATCAAATAGCAGTCATCCAGGTCACTGGGCAACCAGACTCGGCTGGATCAGACGAGAGCTTAAAAATGGATTCTCAATTTTTTAAAGCTCATCACCTACACGTACATGCTGCCGTTACACTGTCAAACACTCTCCCAACACCAGACCATAGTCAGAGTGGACTAGAAAACCTTCCAAAAAGTGGTTTTCAGATATTTTACCTGGTTTGCTGCTTTTGCTGCGGAACAAGTGTTCTTTAGCAAGTTTTTACATTATGTTACACTGTTAAGTGCGTGTGTGTGTCTGAAATTCAGTGCTGATGTGGAGGTCAAAAGAGCAATTCAGAGAACAAGTACACACTGATGGAAACAGACAGTGGTAAACATCAACATCATCTGAATAGGACAAATATTTCTCTGTGTGGATGCGGTAGTGTGTCACTTTGGATAAAATATAAAACTTTAATGTGCATTCGTATGTAGCCCTCACAAACAAACAGGCTATGAAGTTCCACCAATGAGTGTCTGTGGCTGATGTTTGATGAAGATTTGTGACTAAATGGTTTTAGAACCAAGCTTCAGAAGTGCCTCCCATAATTCAAAATAGTCATACAAAGTGAGGGATGAAATAGATGAGTGATGATTGAAGCGTTCGTTTGTCGACCCTGAATGAGGTGATGGTGTCCAGAAAATCTAGAAAGACAAGACATGTTTACTTACTCTCTAGGTCCCTCTAGACCTTGAAGTCCAGACAGCCCGTCTAGTCAGAAACAGATGAATTGTGAGTTCATCTTTGTTTTTCATTTCTTTTTTATTCGAGTGCGCTGGTGATTCAGAGCCTTTTTTTGGGTGGTCCCGACTTGAGTGGGGAGGTTACCTCTGCACAAAGATGGCATTGTTCAATGGCACAGAAGTGGAGAAAATGAACAGCGTAAATATTGATATATTCATAGATAGTGGTGTGACTGTACAGTATCGATGATCAGTCTGAGGAGGAACACAAAGACTGGTGTTCTGATTCATCCCTCAGCTGGGGATTTCCATAGTGTAGACACTACCCGGTAATGATTATCATAAGGGAAGTCACAGTTCATCATCTCATTTAGCCTAAAGCGTGACCAGTTTCACTGGAGGTGAACTTGAATGGCCCATTACCACTCACTCACTGGCTCTGACAGCCAAAGAGGATTCGTTTTTTTGGTGGGGTAACTTGCGCCAGCTCTTGAAACCAGTCAGATTGGATTTAAGTGGGTTTTGACGTCAGAGTCATAACAGCCAGCTTAAGTTGTGAAAGAGTTAAACCATCGAGTCAATCGAGCATTGTTTACTCAGTTGGGGTGGAAGAGAGCTTCTTTTCGTAAGCAACAATGAAGCTGAGCCATACCACAAAAACATCAGCGATAGCACAATAAGCCTGTGTAACTGACCCAACAGTAAATCTGTGGAAGCATATGGCGTGGTGCAATAACAGGCTTATGGGCATTTATGAACAAGGTGAGAGTGGCTTTGCTGATGTGGACCACCACGCCATGAAACAGGTCTCCATGTAATTATCACGACACTCACCCACTTCTCTTTCTCTTTCTTTCTCTCTCTCTCTTCTTTCCAATTCACCTTTCCACGGCATGTCCTACGGCTCTTTGATCGTCTGTCGTTTCTCTGTTCGGTGCTACTCTTTGAATGAAGCTTTGAATGTAAAGCTCTATGTCCAACAAATCCTGAAGCAACAAAGATTCCCTGTGCAGCTGAGAGCTTTATTTTCCATGAGTATTGTTAATCAGCCAACCTCAACATCTCCCAAACCAACCCTCAGACTACAGATCCAAGTGTTGAGGGGAAAAGCAACTGATGTACGGTACACGTTTCAACACCATCTATCACAAAGATGCAATGTAATTTGACCAAACGTGCCACAAACCAGGTCATGTGGTCCAGTTCGCCACAATGATAATGTCCTGATTATTTAATCGATGTGTTCTTGGTTCCAAACCTAAACTCATTCACCGCTTTACTGTGGGATCCGCGGATGCGTGCCAGACAAACTCACCACAACTGAGTCTGCAGTGCATTTCACAGTTAGTTCGACAGCCTACACCAACAGGAGGCCTGCTTGTGTCGCCCATATTTTATTTAAGGAAGTGAGCAAGAGTTGAGTCATGCCCACCAGGGTTTCCCATCACCGGGGTTGGCGTGGACTGGCGTGCCACACACACACACACACACACACACACCTAACAGTATGGCAGTCATTAGGAACAAAGACGCCCATTGTGAACGGGTGATACCATCCCAACAGGCACACATTAGGGAGGGGTGTGTCATTATTCATCCCCTATGTGGCAGGGGGAGAGAGGGGAGATAGATGGGAACGGGGATAGCGAGAGGGAGGTGGGTGGTGTGCGGGACGAGATGGGGGCGTTAAACACGCGGGCATGAATGTGCCAGTGGTGGTGACGGCACCCTCCAGGCTCAGGCTCAGCCTTCATCACCAGCGGCGGTGGGGGGGGGGGGGGGGGGGGGGGGGGGGGGGGGGGCTGAGTGGAAGATGATGATGAGAAGTGGCCACAAAATGGGAAGACGACACCGAGACAAGAGAGTGTGTGATAAGAGGAGGCTTTCAAGTCCGTCAGTTCCAGTATGAAAGGGTGATTCACTCCCATGCTTTATGGACTTAAACTTAGTTACCTCATGTAAGGGTAAATTGTTTTTTTCTTATTTTCTTTTTTTGCAGATGACACTTATGCTAGTGCTTTGGCACTGCGAGACATTAGTGAGGATGTTTTGGTTGGTAGAGTGCTGTGGATTCAAACCTCAGGAATGAGTGCCAATAAGATTTATGAATCACAGACTAATCTAATTTGGTAGGACCTTGCATAGTCATAATTGTTACAGGGCCACAAAGATGTATCCCCAGGGCACTAAACATCCTTATCATAATGAATATTCCGAGGTAAAAGGTGTGTGTGTGTGCGTGTGTGTGTGTGTGTGTGTGTGTGTGTGTGTGTGCTTTGATTCATGCAGATGTGTGTGTGTGTGTGTGCGTATGTGTGTCTGCGTGTGTGTCTGTGTGTGTGTATGTGCGTGCGTGCGTGTGTGCGTGCGTGTGTGTGCGTGTGTTTTTGCATACATGCAACTATTTTAATCCATACATCTATTCGTTTGTGACTAATGAATGTGACTATGATTGACCAGCAGGATATTTCAATAACACTCAATGCTCACAACTGAACTGTAACGTCTCTCTTTGTGTTTGTGTGAGCACACACTGCTCTGCTGCAGTCTTTGTCTCAGGGAGCCATCTCATGAGCACGAGCCCTGCGGCACGTCTCACTGTGCTGCGGCACAAGGTTACGAGCATTAGATGACTACGAGCACTATACTGTAGGAATGCCATCATGTTTACGGTATAGACTAGAGGCTTTCAACACTGTCTAGCCACTTCATCACATCGATTAAAATTAAAAAAAAAAAAAAGTTTTTTTTATCAGATGGAAATTATGGCCTACAACAGAGGATTTCATCAGCTTCAGACACTGTTGGAGAAGAATGGTATTTTAGTGTCTCCCAAGACGAACTGGTCCTTAAATCAAAGGTAGACATAATAGGGGTGTAACAGACACAGGCACGCCCAGCCCCAGCCATAAAGGGGGTCCAGGAGATTCAATTGTATCATATGAGTCATGATAATGATGGACAACCTTAGGCACAAGAGGAGAGGTGCAAAACACCAAGAGAAAGCCCACTTCAGCTCAAAATACATCTGAGTCAGAGGCTGGCAACTCCTGTGTCAGCACATTCACTGGGTCATTGTCAGTGCAGTGCAATAGTAAAAAGAACATCCACAATTTGACTGAGTTAATTATTAATGGGGAAGCAGGGTGTGGGGGGGGGGGGGGGGATGCTGCTATTTCTTGCGCTTGGACTGACAAGACACACCTGCATATACAGCAAGATGTGCACAACTGCTCAATCTGTTGATAACATGCAGACTTTGAAATTAATATTCTTATGGTGTGGGGAAATAATGTGGTCAAAAACACTTAACTAAGAGTGTCAAGTCAGCGGGCGCGTTCGATCTTGCAGCGCTGCACAGATCTGGCTGACTCTTACAATACAAACATGTCTTATGTTGTGCTGGATATACACAACGCTAGAAGAATTACGCTAGAATGTACATAATTGGCTCTCAATCAAATGTTTGAACTTGTTGACTCCTGGAAATAGACCCCAGGCTGTTTTTACTCCGGAGTTAAGCGTTAATGTTAGTGTTAAGAGTGCCAAACACCCGATAGCCACTTGTTTTCCTTCCCTAATGAGAGAGGCCACTTTTGTGTTTTGTAACATGCACTTCTTATAACATGTGTACTAATGATCTGTAGGTGTAGAAAAATGCATTATATAGACAACATAAGTATGTGATACAGTATGTGATATTGTGATGTACTGTAAGTTGTTACACTGCACTTTGCAGATACATTGGAACAAGGAGCCTGTGAAATAAAGTGTTACTGCTCATTGTATAATACTTGTATAACACTGATGTACTCAGTTATTAAACTGTACATGACTTGGTTCAATTTTCATATCAATAATTTATATGTAATTCTTTGCTCTGTTTATTAATA
Source organism: Sardina pilchardus (assembly GCF_963854185.1). Lineage (NCBI taxonomy): Eukaryota > Metazoa > Chordata > Actinopteri > Clupeiformes > Clupeidae > Sardina > Sardina pilchardus. Next base: position 7,131,148 of record NC_085002.1, on the reverse strand, counting down.
GAAAGGAAAATGCTTTTTATGGCATCACCAACCTTTGACTAAGCCCCCTTCTTGCCACATCCAGGAATGAAGCAAAATTGAGTTAGACTGAGGTAGAGCCATAATATTGTTATTGGATGTTACCGGACCCCTGAGTCCAGGTGCCGCAATTACCCATTTCTTTCCTGAAGTCATGTGTTGAAACGGCGGTCTTGGGCATTTTGGACACACTTCTAAATTTGACTCTGTGTACTTTGTACCTGGAGTGTTAAAGATGTCGGAGTAGCCTCAGCAGGTCACTCTCGCAATGCCCTTCTCGTTGTTTAATTTGGCAAATGCATGAACGCAAATGTGTCTTTTGTAACCATTTCACTCCAAACCCCCAAGTCCCATTTAGGAGCAGTTAGTCTGTGCCAAAGTGTCACTTTTCCTAATTACAAAAAGCAACAGTGAGAGGTGGGAAAAAGCTAAGTGGAAAATGCAATCTGTCATAATGATGTGATCTTATCACAGGGTGAGGAGATGCTATTGGACAAGACCATGTGACTGCTGTGCATCTGTTCATCATATTGCGGGAACTGAACATTGAATACAACACCGACAAACTGACACATGGCAACAAAGTCAGAACGCCATGTGGAAACGTTTGCTTCTCAGAGAGATAGGCATCTGTTTGCATTGGGTCTCCTTCTTCAACAAACATTAGGATAATCACTCCGACAAAACAAAGCAGTCCGCCATGGACTCTCCACGAGTGCTTCCCAAATGAGCCACAGGCTGACTAGTAAATAAGCTTGTCCTTAACTTTAAGTATTTCTCAGAAGCAAACCCCTCTTTTTCATTGTCTGAATGTACGTGTTGGAATATCCTGTGGTACGCTTGGCCATCTGTCCTGCATTAAATGTTCTAACAAATGTGTATTTTTAAGAGGATGGCACCAACTGATGAGTCTGTGCATCTCTCTCTCTCTCTCTCTCTCTCTCTCTCTCTCCGTCCTCTAGTAGTCTTTTCTTCTATTATTTGGGATGGGGATGCTCGTGTGAATCACCTCGGTTAGAATGAACCTGCTGCTCATATATCACACAGATGAAAGGCTGTCCTGTATCCTGTGTCAGTTGAGCGCTGATTTCCAATTGATCTTACTAAAGCTGGCATTTCCTTTTTGACAGCCTGCCAGAGCTCAGCTCTGCTTCTACGTCCGTTTGGATACCAATGGTTTTCCTCCTTGGTAACACTATTACAACTCACAGTAATTGACACCAGAGACATGGAAAACCTCACACATCAGAACAGCCGATAATTAGATGTCGTAGGTTGGGCATGCATTCCAATCATGCTATGTTTGCCCATGGAGGTATAAACAAGATTTCTTTAAATATGGCTGCTATTTGTTGATAACTTCATGGATAAAAACTAACACACCCAGCTCTAAATCATTGTCAAAGTCTTTATATCTTCGTGGAAAAACACTGGCAAGCAAGTTAGCAAGCATGCTAACCTATCATTATCACCTTGGCCTCACTGCATCACTAGAACACAAGCTACACTTCTCCTCTGAGAACGGCAGGGGAATACAGTATGTCAGCCAACTGTCTGGCTAATACTTTCCCAGGTGTGGATCGAGATGCACGGCAATCACTGGTGGTGTTTCTGTAGAGCCAAAAAGGTCTCCTTTGGTGGTGAAAACCACCGACAAAATGGAGGCATGTAAGGGCATAGGCTTTCGGTAATCACAGCAGAGATGGTGGGCCTATGATCATGAGCATGGAGTCGTGAGAAATATTGTAGAACCTAGCGAAAGGCCTCTCGACATACCATCCACCAAGAAACATCCTACTGTATGCCAGGCAGAAAATGTTGAGGAAAATAAATCTAATGGGCTAAATTGAATGAATTCCTGGACAATGTCAAAGCCTTTTCAGCTCAAGTCGTGAATTAAGGGAGAGGCCAGGAACGCAAAGTACTTTAGTGTTGTTAAAAAAGAATAAGAGTTTTCAACCCAATTATTTTTCTTTTCTCTTTATTCACTGCCCCAAAATACCAGATGTTTTGTGTTTTGCATATAAATGCAACGTTTGAAAATTTGAGCATGGTGTGAACTCTCACGAGAGCCGCGGTTATGTTTCATGTGCCAGACAACTTTGGAGAGACGGCCCTATTCCTAGAAAGTTACAGGGTGTCCAGAATAAAATCTGTCTCCAGTCAGCCAATACGTCAGAATGGAGAATCTTGTGTGACTACACTGAATTGGCAACGCGATCTCTAAACTTGTGGTATCCAAGACTACAAGTCTACACAAATCACAGACTATGCTTCATTTTAAACTTGGAGACATATTGTTATGCTGGTAGGGTAACAAAGAGGAAGTGCATACACATAATAAATGTAGTTCATGTCTTTTGCTCGAGGTTTAAGGACTCACACTATGATCAGATTTATCTAGGTTGCAGTTCATACCTTGGTACACCACAGACATTCCCTGGAAATTATAATTGAATTTAAAGTTATGATGGCCTCAGTAGCCAAAAGGTCATTAGGAGACATGTCTTGGTCAAAGCGGAGGTATTATTATTTTTTTTTAAAGAAAACTATGTCCGTTAATCCTGCACAGAGTTCAAGGTGATTATTGTCTCCTTGTTGGTGGTAGTCAGGGATGTGACACCTCTTCCCTGAGAATGTCACTGGCTGCAGCAACTTGTCTCCTGAAACTCTACACCAAGAACTGAACTTCCACGGCTTCTTTCACATCATTAGGGCCTGGGAAGAACAACACCGTTTCTCAGAAGACTCTTCTTGACCTGCAGGGTCATCTTCATGCACCATAAAGAGCCAAGAGAGCATTTGCGTGTGTGTGTGCGTGTGTGTGTGTGTGTGTGTGTGTGAAGCAGATGCTTCCTAATGGCCGGAGGATCTGCTTCAGTGGCATGAGCTACCCTTTGCAGGATTTTGCCATGAAAGATGGTAAGCGGGTAGCCTGGAAGTTGACTCGAATTTACCCCACCCACAAAATTGGCGGGCATAATCAAATCCAAATGCAGTGATACCAGACTCTAGAACTGAAGAAAGAGTTCCCCAGGAGTCTGCTAATCCACCAGATATTTTGCACTTGACACCCCTTTTCAAAGGTGTTTAGACAGAGTATAGGTAAATATTCATTTAAAGGCTTCCTAAGAAGTAGAGGCTGAGATTCCAGTGTGTGTGTGTGTGTGTGTGTGTGTGTTTGGATGGGGGGTGGCGGTTAGCCTAAAGGGGGGAAAGATATTCATTGTGGATGTTGATGTACTCAACATGACCTAGGCCTCGTCCTCTGCCAAGATTCAAGCAGACACCCACCACACACTGTAAATTACATGTGAGGAAAGAATAACCATTATTATTATTATTATTATATGGCAATCTGTCAACGCCTCACTTTTCTTTTTCTCCTGCTCTCTGGGCAATTAGTTACACGCAGAGCCTCTCCATCTGTCTGTCTCATTCTTTCTCTCTCTTTTACCTTCTCTCTCTCATTCTCTCTCTCTATCTATCTATCTCTCGCTCTTTATCTCTATCCTGCGCACTCACTCTCTCAACTTGATTTATTTTTATCTCGGCTCATTTGCTGTATAGACTTGATTTATTTCAGTGTCATTTTTTTAAAAGTTGACGGTTTACGCACAGCCGTCCAGACCGGGGGGGGGGGGGACTGATAGTTGCCATGGAGGACGGTGGGATGCTGCACACAGCTGCTCCCCTCCTCATCCTTCACAGTCAGAAACACGGGAAGGCTGCCTGACGCACCAGCTTGTAGCCGAGTTGAAAACGTTTTCCAGAGCGCCTTCAACACCGCCGAGGTGAAAGTGTCAACGGATCACTAAAGCTTTTCCCTTTGCAATTGTAACTCCGGAGAAAAGGTGTGGACAGGCCTGAGACTTGTTTTGTTGACCTGTTGTCCCAGCAACAGGTGTGTCACCTGAGAGTGAGTGAGTGCGTGCGCCGTGACGGTGCTTCTCCCCGACCTACCGAGGTCGGCCTTAAACGCCGAGCGGCGGCTGCCAATTTCTGGCGCCCGCGGCAGTTTGCCAACCCGCGTGCCACCCAGGTGCAGCCCATTTATGGACCCGTGGCTTGACCTTTGTGAACTTCCCTTCGCCTTTTTAAACGGTTTGTTGCGCATCGCCGCTTCAAACTGGCACCATCACTTTCAACTAAGCCGTGCTTAACCTTTGATTCCAAACACACACAAGTGAAAAGGAAAACATGTCATTATGCGATTATGGCCACTGCATATTTGAACTTGAGTTCAAATGGCTCTCGCATAAAAAGCGAAACATTTCAGTATTTCCATCTTTGTTCATGAGAAGATGCACAGAACAGGAGGCTTGAAGGTGGCGCAGGGTCAACATGTCTAAACGGATTAGTTTCATAATGATGTTGTGGTCTCTCTTTCTCTGTCTCTTTCTCTCGTGTGTGTGTGTGTGTGTGTATGTGTCTGTGTGTTTGCTTGTGGGTGTGCGTCTGACTGTGTGCGAGTGCGTGCATGTGTATTTGTGTATGCGTGTGTAGGCGTGGTCAAATGTACATGCTGGCGAGCATACCACGGTGTCTTCCATCCGTGGCGATGCCAACCGTCCTGTTGTGATGTCTCTAAGGTGTAACCCTGAATCCGTCCATCACTAAGCCAATGCCACAATGTCAGTCCACTGGTCCTAATCACTTTTTTTTTCTTTTCTTTTTTCATAAATGGAGTACTAAGAGACTACAGTGTATGAGTGAGAGTGGTGTGATAGAGTGGACGAGGAGAGAGTTAGTGTGGAGATGATGGCACTTGCGTCGGTCCATTACTAAGCCCGTGAGTCAGAGGCTGACTGTTATCAAGGACAGATGAGAGTGAGAGTTTATTGTTGTTCCCACATCTGTTTGCCTCTTCAACAGGTGATACTAAAGATGAGAGAACGCAGCCGTCACCTGCATTACTCAAAAAACACAAACGTTTGTGCAACTACCAATGTACAATACAATATGCAGTGTACTGTTTATTTCATTAGCGTCATCAGTGACGTCCAAAGCCTCAAGGTACAACAGAGTTCATGGGGAACATTTCATCGCCTCAGAAACCCACAAGAACAAAAACAAATTCTGCACCACATTCTCTAAACTCTCCTCCGTTCTCAAAGATAATGCTCTTACCATTATCATGTATTAACACACTTGACCCTCTGAGTATGTGTTCACCGCCTTATTCTCCTTTTTTTTCATTCAACCTTTATTTCATGCTCGGAAATACAGTTGAGGGCAGTCCTCTTTTCCAATGTAGCCGAGATACACAAAGAAAGGCCAGTATAGGCCACCAACAACATATCAATAAAACATACAATAAAATAATGAATAAATAAATAAATAAAATACAATTGAAATAACAAATTGATCAATAAAAGGCAATTGAGGTAAAGGTGTGAAAAGGTCAAGTAAAACAATTACCGACTGGACTGGGGAGATTTGAAATTAATGCTTTGAACTGGCCATATGAGATGAGCGAACTTAAACCAAGGGCCTGTTGGGCTGAATTCCAGGTCCTGGGTGCATCAAAACTAAAGGCTGTCTTACCAAGTTCAGAGCGAACATTGGGAACTCTGAGCTGGAGATGGTTTGATGAGCGGGTATGGTGAACATGTGATTGCCAGAGTAGCAGTGAGGAGATAACCTGACTTTCGCCAGATCCTGTAGTTCGCTGTCTGCTTCACACAAGGATCTGGGACTTCTCGAAAGGAGATGTATTTCTGAAGGCGGGTCCTTGTAAAACATCCTCGCATGTGATTTGATAAACCACTTGCCTGTTATCTTGAATGACGTGCTAGGCTTCTTCAAGCTCTTGCCAAACCCGGTCGGAAGAAGAGTAAAAACATCCTTGCCACCAATAAATGTCTTCAAAACTATTCTCTGTTAATCTTTTAAAGAATGAATACTCGATAGATTCGACAAAACGGTTGAAATAGCAGAACCAATGTCAGCACAAGACTCCTCGCTGCGTGCCGCCATTGTTATTTGAATCAAACACTCGCTTCGGCGCTCCTGATTGGTTGCTCATTTTTTGAGATCACTGGCAGGGGTTTGGATTGCCCTCGCGTCCAGACCCTTGTGTGGAGCTCAGCGAAACGCCTCTGGTGGAGCATGGCGGAACTACAAGGGTCTGGCGAGAGTCAGGCTAGTGAGGAGATGTACAGTAGGGTGGAAGTTCACTTATGATGGCTGTAAGCATATAGAATTAGAATAGACTCAAATGTTTTGTATGTGCGTTGTAACAGCAAACATTACTAGTACAAGTAACTGTTAATATTAAAATATGCACAACTACAAATCTATTCTACGGGTACAGGTCAGTTTTACTGCTACAAATCATCCTGCAGTTACAAATATGTTTTACCATTACAAATCTGTCACAGAGTTACAAATCTTTTTGAGACTTTATTCTTGCGCTTTCCTGGTGTTCAGATTTGATTAGCCAATCAGGAATCTAAGTTCACTATCCAATACTAACAAAAAAAAAACAAATGTGTTGGTTTTGTCGCTATTTGTTTGTTTACTTTCAGTGATGCGTAAAATGCGTAGAATCATGCGACTCATGGCCCACAGACTCCCATATACTTTATAGATACTATAATCACATTCAGGACCATTCGGGGTTCCTTTGATGAGAAGGAAATGACTCACCTACCATATAGATTTATTTATATTCCACTCTGCTGGTCTGGGAGCTATATGAGTCATCCACTTCAGAGGTGTTGGAGCCCCGCTTCCCTTACAGGCAGAGCTGCTCCCTCTCTGTCTCTCTCCAGGGGCTTGACGTAGTAAAGGACGCACTCAATTAATCACCAACGTCTCTCTCTCCAACTGCGGGGGTCCACACATTCTTCTGTCATTACTCTGAGGTACATTGTTAAACCCATAGAGATATGGGATCAGATCATGTGACGTGTTCAAACGTCTTTTGTTTATTTGTTAATGAAGATTGCTTATGCTTAAAAGGAATTGCATGTTTCAATGAAAATTAAAATAAGGATTGCCTTTTGCAGGATTGAAAGGATTTGTATTGTCTTTCAATGAGTTATCTTTGCCTGTAAGAATTTGTACAGCCCTGTCCCCCTCACACACACACACACACACACACACACACACACACACACACACACACACACACACACACACACAAACACCACCTCTCCCTCTCTCTCTCTCTCTCTCTCTCTCTCTGTACATTTTTGGGTCAAGGTTGGCTGGGATTGCTGTCCAGACCATAAGATTTCCGAAAGGCCTGCTGAAAATGTTCTTGGCCATCACTGCAGCTCTTTTGACCTCAAAGTTTCCTTGCAACTCCTCACAGGCCTGATGTCTGTGTCAGAATAAAAGTCCCACTTGGCCCACAATAGGATTGTGGGGCTGTTGAGAAACTCTGCTGTTGTTTAAATATGTTGCATATGTTGCAATTAATTAAAACTCAAATGGACATTCATGGAAAGATATTCTCAGAATGTTTCTGTGGTTCGTTCATCTCTATCGGGAGTTCAGAAACAGCTGAATTTGCCAACAAAAGAATCAAGTTAGCAACTGCCAGGGGGTCAGTGGGTTACAAATTCCTCCTAAAAATAGAACTCAATTACATTAATTACAACCTTGTACTGAGACTTTTAGAAAACAGGATAACACCTTTGTCAGTCAAAGAGTTATTGGATTGTCTTGTCAGTCACTACTGTTTGGCACATCTGTGATGAATGAGAAAGTAGGGCCTTTCTAATCTGGTGTCTTACCTGTACTTTGTCGTCTCCCTCTCTCTCTGAGGTAATGGAAGCTGTCAACACTTCTTAATACTGTACTTATAAATGTCTTCGGGCTAATATAATCCTTTATTTGTTCTGATCTGCCAATTAGCCTATATGTAAGCACTATACATCACATATTCACGCCAAGACTTCATTATTGGTGCCAATGCACACACAGAATAAGAAAAAGCTCCAAAGTCTCAGCCCCGCTCTTACTGTTCTGCCTTTATTTCTGGCAGAGAAAATGTTTGAGTGTGTTTGTGTGTGTGTGTGTGTGTGTGGGTGTGGGTGTGGGTGTGTGGACATGTATTCCACACGCACACTAATTCTTAGACACACCACATTCTCTCCTCTCCCTCTCCCTTTCTCTCACACACAGATACACATAATGTAACACCAGGTTCTTACAGACCAGACAGTTGCCAGACACCAAAGAAGAGTCAGAGGGGAAGATTAATCAAGTACAAATTTATTGAAGTTATGATAACCAGAATCAATGGGAGTTGGGGATAGCTGCTCACTCTCAGGATTAGGAGGCCCAGCCAACTGGGACACACAGTGTAGACACTACAAGCACAGCAATCAACAACTTAGGTGATCAAGATCACAGCAACCAAACACAAGCCTAGAAGTAAGCAGCCAGTCCCCTGCTACAGCCAGTGGTCCTTGAACCATCAGTTCATCAGTTTATACTTAATAAATAGGATAAAATGTTAATTTATTTAATTATAGCAGCAAGTCTTTACTTTTCAATTAATTAAATAAAACTCAATGTTACCACAGTCCCAATTGGCAGAAGTATACTGGACCGCGGGCTGAGCCACTTGGGAAAGGTAGATGGCGAGCAGAGTCTCAGCACAGGTCGGCCGCCCTGACTGGGACTTAAAATATATTCCACAGACACACAAAATCAAGAGTCAAATAAACAATGGCAACTCAAACACACACTAATACAGTTGGCTAACACCTTGACTTAAGTTACTTGGAGCAAACACCAAACATCCACATTAAGTCAGATTCTGTTGTTATAAACCTACTCTATTCACTTGATGTCAGCCACTAAGTAGAAACTCACATTAACAGCACAACACATAATACAATAACAAACAAACACAATCAACTACACGCCATCCACCTTACCCACAGAACACAAAGGAGACCAAAGAGAGGGCGGGGCCATCGTTGGCACCATTATATATGGCTCTCTTCTTCTTCCCTAATGGCCTAGGCACTTCCTGTCTGAATGCACTGGCTCCCCCACAGCACTGGTCCCATTATTACACCTCATGTCCACAGTCCATCCTGTTACACCCCCCCACACTTTTCTTCAGCACATCCTTGGGCTGAGTTCGCGCATCACCATATGGCCTAGGCACTTCCTGTCTGTATGCACTGGCTCCCCCACAGCACTGGTCCCATTATTACACCTCATGTCCACATTAGTCCATCCTGTTACACCCCCCCACACTTTTCTTCAGCACATCCTTGGGCTGAGTTCACGCATCACCATATCGCACTGGCGGGATGCCCTTAGAGGTACGGTGGGACCGTCGTTGTTCCCCAGGCTCAGGGATCGCCAACTCCTCCACAGGTTGTGTCCTAGGTAGTGTTGGAGTTTGCCAAGGGGGCAACCACCGGGTCGGTGGGAACATCCAAGGGGTTGATGGTCCCGGTTCCTCTGACTCAGCTGTAGTCTCACCGTCCTGCACAGGCGTCTGCAAAACAAGAGGACAAGGCCGAAGCAACTTCCTATGCAACACCCTTTCCTTCCCACCCCCTTGTTCAGGTTTAACCACATACACAGGAATATCATGATTAGGTTGCTTGACCACAACATATGGTATATTATGCCAGAAGTTAGCTAGTTTACCCTGTCCTTTAGGACCAACATTACGCACCAATACCCTTTCCCCTACTGTCAAGGGTCCTAGAAGAACTTTATCATGGTACTTCTTTTGGTGCTGCCCTGCCCCCACCATCAACTCACCCGCTCTCTTGTAGGCATAGTACAGACGCTCATGATGTTTCTGCACCCACTCTTGCACAGTGTTCCGTTCCTCCAATGGGCCTCCCAACATGACATCCACTGGAGCACGGGCATGCCGTCCGAACATGAGGTATGAAGGTGTATAACCTGTAGAACTATGGACAGTATTATTATAAGCATGGAGCATCTCAGGTAGGTAATCTGCCCACCTGTGCTTCTTCTCCTCCAGTAGAGTACCCAGCATGCCAAGGAGAGTGCGGTTGAATCGTTCTGTGAGGCCATTACCCTCAGGATGGTAAGGCGTGGTATGGCTCTTTCTGCAGCCATATAGGTCACACAGCTGCTTCACCACTGCTGCCTCAAAGTTTGGGCCTTGGTCAGCATGGAAACGGGCCGGGCAGCCAAAATACTGGATGACATGCTGCCACATCACTCTCACTGTTGTCGCAGCAGTCTGATCTCGAGTCGCCGCAGCCCATGCGAACTTGGTGAAGTGATCTGTTAAGACCATGATGTTCTGGCATCCCCCTACAGATGCCTCTAAAGACAGGAAATCCATTGTAATCAACTCAAGCGGGTAAGAGGTTGCAATGGGTGTGAGGCCAACGGTGGATATGTGAGGCCTTTTTCTGAGGGTGCACTGCTGGCATTCTGAACACCACTTCTGAACATCAGAAAACATGTTGGGCCAATAATAACTAATCTGCAGAGTCTTCAATGTCTTTTCTACAGCAAAGTGTCCCATCCTTTCATGACAGCTAGTAAAGGCCTCTCGTTGCAGACACTGAGGGAGCACAAGCTGGAAGCGCAGCACACTTGTGTTGGGGTCTTGGATCTGCCGATACAGGACTCCCTCACGCAGATGCAGTCGTGACATCTCCCTCAAGAGTCTCAGGACTTGAGGACTCTGTTGTTGTCGTTCTGCTGCCCTCAATGGTGTCCATCTCCTCCGGAAGAACAGCACCCGTGCAATCACCTGGTCCTTCTGTTGTAGTTCAGCCCACCTCTCTGATGACCAGCCCTGTCCTATTCCCGATCCTCTGGTTGACTGGAGCTTATCTGGTGCAGGCACTGATGACACTTCACAGGCCCATGAGAGACAAGCCTGCACCACCTCTACGGTCACATCTTGGAAACCAGGGATCTCCACTCCATCCTCTTCTTCCAGCCCCATTGCAGCACCTACTGGGTAACGGGAGAGAACATCAGCATTCACATTAGACTTTCCTGAGCGGTGTTTGACCTGAAACGTATAGCTGGCCAGGCGGGCCACCCACCGCTGCTCCACTGCTCCCAACCTAGCTGTTGAAAGATGTGCAAGAGGGTTATTGTCTGTATACACTGTGAAGTTTGGACCAAGCAGATATTCGTGAAACTTTTCAGTAATGGCCCATTTAAGCGCTAGTAGTTCCAATTTAAAGGAACTGTAGTTGGTATCGTTGCGCTCTGCACCTTGGAGGCCTCTGCTGGCATAGGCGATTACTTTCTCTTGGCCATCCTGAAGTTGAGATAGTACAGCACCCAGCCCTTTAAGGCTTGCATCAGTATACAGCAGGAAGGGTAGAGTGAAATCGGCGAAAGCCAAGATTGGGGCCTGGATCAGACCCTGTTTCAAGGATGCAAAGGCAGACTCGCACTCTCTGGTCCAATTCCATGGCGGGCAAGGAGCTCTGGGTTTGGCCTTTTTTACTGGATGTCCTCCTAGAAGCTTATTCAAAGGGAGAGCTATGCGGGAAAACCCTGCCACAAACCTGCGATAATATCCCGCCAAACCTAGAAAGGCTCGGAGCTCTGTCGGAGATTTTGGCACTTTCCAGTCTTGAACTGCTGCCACTTTATCTGGGTCCGGAGCTATTCCTGTACTGGACACTATGTGTCCCAGGTAGTGAACGCTGCTTCTGAGGAGCTTACATTTGTCAGGCTTCAGCTTAAGACCCTGAGCAGAGAGACGAGAAAACACAACATCAAGCCGCTCCAGATGGGTTTCAAAGTCAGGTGCAAAGACTATGACATCATCTAAATATATAAGTAGTGATTGGTAATTGTGTTCCCCTAAGCAATTCTCCATTAGACGCTGGAAAGTGGCAGGCCTGTTACACAACCCAAAAGGCATACGTTGGAACTCGAATAACCCCATCGGTGTGGTGAATGCCGTCTTTTCCACATCCTTGTCATGGACTTTGACTTGCCAATAGCCAGCAGCTAGATCTAATGTAGAATACCAGCAGGCCTTCTTTAAGCTGGCTAAGGCTTCTTCAACCCGAGGCAAAGGATAAGAATCTTTTCTGGTCACTTGATTTAATTGTCTATAGTCCACACAGAAGCGAATGGAACCATTCTTCTTTCGCACTAGGACTATAGGTGAGGACCATGGACTGGAACTTGGCCTGATTACATCAGCCTCCAACATCTGCTTTAACATGGCCCTGACTTCACCATACAAATTTGGGGGAATTTGTCGATACCGCTGCCTAATAGGGGCGGAATCACCTGTTGGAATTTGATGCAAGATGGTGTCGGTACAGCCATAGTCTTCATCGTGCTGGGAAAAGACTGACCGATGCTTGTCTAATAATGCCGCCAATTTAGTCTTCTGTTCACCTGACAACTCAACCCCTCCTAGGTCAAACCTAGGTGGAGGGTGGACTTCCGTAGACCGGTCTGCTGTCTCAGTTTCTACAGTACTGATCTCAATTTGGGCCTCTAACACATCTCCCTGAACCAACTGCAGCTCGGGGCCGTCCTCCAACACTTCACAGGAGTCCAACACCAGTAATTCTCCCAGCTTTTGATATGGGTAAACCACCAGTGGAGAGTTACTGATGTTACGTACACGCACCTGCATCCGTCCGCTCTTGACCATCACGAGGGCGCGGGCCACCAGGAGTCCATCTTTTGTGGGTAGGGGCTCCACGAGGGCTTCATAACTTCGGCCACCAGGGCCACTCCTGGCTCGACAATTCAACAGCAGCTCCCGATTGCCAGGCACTGTCACAGGGCGCCGGCTGGCCAGGCGTGTATAACCTACAAAGCCCTCAGGAGAAACAAAACCATGCTCTTTTTGACAAATATGCATAGCCTGTTGCCACAAGGCCTCACCTGCATCATTCATTGTTGGTTGCCTCTTCACTTCACATGGAGCCGTCTGCTGAAACAAGACTTGCCATACTTGCTTGATTATATTCATCCCCACAAGCCCTGGTACATTTAAACAGCTGTCTTTGACTACAATCACCCCCACATTCGAGAGAGTTACTCCAGCTAAGTCTATTTGCAATGCTACATACCCCAAGTATGGAATCTCCTTGCCATTTGCAGCTCTCAACTTCAGCCAGGAGGTGGAATCCTTCAACCGTTGGCCTTGCTTCCCAAAATGGTTTTCAAACCAATGTTGACGTATTATGGACACCTGGGAGCCAGTGTCAAGCAAACAGGAGACCTCTACTCCATCCATGGATACCTTAATCATAGGGCAATCTCCCACCAGACCAACAGACTGCTGTGTGGAGTGTGAATCAGGTGTTGACTGGGGCAGTGTGGTGTGTGACACATGTACTGGCTGGGGCTGTGTTGAGGGTGGCTCGTGTGTTAGTTGGGGTAGTGTGGGGTTTGAATCATATACTAGTGGGGGCAGCATGGGGTGTGGATCATGTTCTAGTTGGCCCGCTGTTTGATCCACAACAGCAGGGCAAGCTAGTTTAAAGGGGCCTGGGAATTGTGTTGGGGGCACTGCCGAGCAATGTGACCAGGGAGTCTACAGTTGTAACAGATGGGGCGTCCTTGCTCATCATATTCACGGGGTCTTGCATGAGGTGCCATCCTCTGGTGCCTAGGGCTTGGTGAATAGCTTCGGGATCTTTGTGGGACTGGAATGGTAGACTGTGACTCAAACCTCACTTTCCGGATCTCATCTTTTATGCCCTGCAGAAGAGACTGAGAGAGACTGCTCACCTGGGATTCAACCGCTTTTGTGAGCTCAGTTTTCAGTTCAGCTTTGAGCCTCTGTAGATCATCTTCCCAGGGAAGTTTGGAGGGACCCACTTTCGCCATTCTACAACCAGCGTGGCCATCTTCCTCCAACCCAGCACGCAGTATAGCCTCCCTTTTCACATCTGCAAATTTGAGAGTATTGTCCAAAGTTACCTTCATTCTCAGGTCTCTCTTCAGATTATCATCATGCAACCCCCCGAGAAACTGGTCTCGCATCAGCACATCTGGGTTCAGGATGTTTTGGGCATCTTGAATCATCATCTTCTGCCAGCATTCCTGTAGACGAAGTGCAAAAGCCCTCACACTTTCTTCAGCTTGTTGCCTACAATTGAAGAACAGAGAGCGAGCAACAGAGGCAGGGGCAGTACTAGCATATATCTCTTTTAACTTTTGAAATATCTTCTCAACAGTATTTTTCTGATCGTCAGACAAAATTGCAATTTCTCGCTTTGCTTCCCCCTCTAAAGCATTTACAACCCAGTCTAACTGACAATCTGCTGGAATTGCATACATTCTGAACCACATCATTAACTCATTTTTCCATTGTTTAAAAGTTACTTCATTTGCCCCCCTATGCCCAGAAAACTTCGGACACGGCATCATAAATGGATAGAAAGATGGCATTGAAAAAGCTCTTGGTCTCCTTACTCCCTCATCCTCATTTTGGGACATCTTCAATGGGCTAACAACGTGTGCTGATCCTGCCGACTACGCCAAATGTAACACCAGGTTCTTACAGACCAGACAGTTGCCAGACACCAAAGAAGAGTCAGAGGGGAAGATTAATCAAGTACAAATTTATTGAAGTTATGATAACCAGAATCAATGGGAGTTGGGGATAGCTGCTCACTCTCAGGATTAGGAGGCCCAGCCAACTGGGACACACAGTGTAGACACTACAAGCACAGCAATCAACAACTTAGGTGATCAAGATCACAGCAACCAAACACAAGCCTAGAAGTAAGCAGCCAGTCCCCTGCTACAGCCAGTGGTCCTTGAACCATCAGTTCATCAGTTTATACTTAATAAATAGGATAAAATGTTAATTTATTTAATTATAGCAGCAAGTCTTTACTTTTCAATTAATTAAATAAAACTCAATGTTACCACAGTCCCAATTGGCAGAAGTATACTGGACCGCGGGCTGAGCCACTTGGGAAAGGTAGATGGCGAGCAGAGTCTCAGCACAGGTCGGCCGCCCTGACTGGGACTTAAAATATATTCCACAGACACACAAAATCAAGAGTCAAATAAACAATGGCAACTCAAACACACACTAATACAGTTGGCTAACACCTTGACTTAAGTTACTTGGAGCAAACACCAAACATCCACATTAAGTCAGATTCTGTTGTTATAAACCTACTCTATTCACTTGATGTCAGCCACTAAGTAGAAACTCACATTAACAGCACAACACATAATACAATAACAAACAAACACAATCAACTACACGCCATCCACCTTACCCACAGAACACAAAGGAGACCAAAGAGAGGGCGGGGCCATCGTTGGCACCATTATATATGGCTCTCTTCTTCTCCCCTAATGGCCTAGGCACTTCCTGTCTGAATGCACTGGCTCCCCCACAGCACTGGTCCCATTATTACACCTCATGTCCACAGTCCATCCTGTTACACATACACTTAGTAAAGTAAAGTAAGTAAGTACATTTCATTTATAGAGCACATTTAAAACAGTTTCCACTGACTAAAGTGCTGTACATATGATATGGCAAGACAAATGCAGAAATACAATAGACAAATAGACAGCCCTAGACAAGATAAATAGCAGCAGTACAGAAGACACTTAAAATATGAAGAAAAGAGGAGAGAGATGGACAGCTAGGAAGCAGGGAAGGCCAAGGAATAAAGGTGGGTCTTTAGTCTTGATTTAAAAGTGGTGATGGTGGGAGACAGTCTAACATCTGGGGGCAGGCAATTCCACAGATATGGGGCTGCTACCGCAAAAGCTCTATCGCCTCTTTGCTTGAGGCGTGTGCGGGACACAGAGAGAAGACCCTTGTTGGCAGATCTAAGGGACCTGGATGCTGAGAGGGGATGGAGGAGGTCTGCAATATATGAGGGAGCCAATCCATGCAGTGCCTTATAGACAGTCAAAAGGACTTGGATCCTGAAGCTAATGGGGAGCCAGTGTAAGGAGGCCAGTACAGGGGTGATATGTTGGTATTTTTTGGTACCAGTAAGCAGCCTAGCAGCTGCATTTTGTACCAATTGCAGACGGGAGAGTTGGGACTGGGGGAGACCAAGATAGAGGGAGTTGCAATAATATAACCGGGATGTAACAAATGCATGAATTACTGTTTCTAAGTCCTTGAGAGATAAAGAGGGTTTGAGATGGGAAATAATTCTCTGCTGATGGAAGCTACTCTTGATAACAGAGTTAATCTGCCTTTTAAAACAGAGCTCTGAATCAAGGATGACACCCAGATTTTTGGCATGTGGCTTGACAAAAGAGGCGAGGTGGGCTAATTTTCCTTCAATCAGGGGTCTAGCTTTAGAAGGACCAAAAATGATGACCTCTGTCTTACCATCATTCAGCTGAAGGAAGTTATTACTCATCCAGCCCTTAATATCATGGAGACAATCCAGAAGAAGCAAAATGGAGTTTTAGGGCAGGTATAGCTGGGTGTCATCAGCATAGAAGTGAAAAGGGAGGTCATATCGCCGGATGATGTCACCAAGGGGGAGCATGTATAAACAGAACAGCAAAGGGCCTAAAATGGAGCCTTGCGGGACCCCATAGGAAACAGGAGCTGAGGAGGAAGAGGAGCAACCAAGGGATACTGAGAAGGTTCTGTGTCTGAGGTAGGAACTGAACCAAAGTAGTGCTGTCCCCTTTATGCCTACCCAGTCCTCAAGACGCGTAAGGAGGGTGTTGTGGTCCACAGTATCAAACGCTGCGCTGAGGTCCAGTAGAACCGGGATTGCATTTTGACCTGAGTGAGAAGCAGATCGTTGGTGACTTTTAGCAGAGCCGATTCAGTACTGTGGAGTGTTCTAAAACCTGACTGGAAGGGCTCAAGGATGTTATGCTCAGTCAGGAAGGGAAGCAACTGGGCCAGCACTTTCTCCTGTACCTTGGAAAGGAAAGGAAGTTTAGAGATGGGGCAGTAGTTATTCAGAGAATTTGCATCCAGGTTGGGCTTTTTAAGCAGGGGTTGGACCACCGCATGCTTAAAGCAGGCAAGGACAGCACCAGATGTCAAACATGAGTTGATCACTAGGAGAGGGGACAACATCACCAGAGCAAGATGTAGGTTTCATACAGAGGACTATGTCCTTTAGATCTGCCAGCGAAAAGTGACTGAAAGTAAATAAAGGGCCTGAAGATGTTTTCAATTTTATCAATGACAATGTTCTTAAATTTCTCACAAGCATCAGCACTTGTGAAGGGAGCAGGTGAGAATGGAGGGTTGGTGATTTGATTAATAGTGTGAAACTGAATTTTGGGTCTGTTAGCATGTTGATTAATAATATCAGAGAAGTACTGGCTGCTTTGGCGGCTGCCTGGAAGGATGCTAAAGTAGATTTAAAAATGTACACATACACATGCAAACACCTTGTCACTGGGTCTCGGCACATATAGCAAATACAATTTTGCCATTTTAGGTCCCTTACAGGATAGAGTCAAGCCTGTTGCAAAGAATCTTGGCATCTTTGATGGCAATTTGAACCCCATATTACAAAGCTTGTGCAGTCTTGTTTTTTACTAACTAAGGAATATTTCCAAAATAAGACCTATTGTATCATTCAAAGACACAGAAACCATTTTACATGCTTTTATCTCCCCACACCTGGATTATTGTAACAGTCTTTACACATGCCTCACTCAAAAGTCCTTAGGCTTCAAAAAGTCCAAAAACTCTGCTGTCAGGCTCTTAGATAAGTCCAAAAGATATGAACACGTCATTACTGTTCTAGCTCACTACACTGGCTCCCAATATGCTGGAGAATTCATTTTTAAAAATGTTCCTCATTACAGTTAAAGCTCTTCATGGCCTTTCCCCCAGTTACATTATCTGATATGCTAGTGCCCTACAGTCCTACACGCACATTAAGGTCTGCAACCAAAGGTTTATTAACTATTCCTGAGTTCCAGCTTGCTACTAAAGGGGACATCTTTTTTTGTGTTAGCCCCAAAGGTCTGCAATGCACTGCCAGAGCAAATAAACGTAGCTGATTCTGTGACATCGTTTGAATCTCCCCTTTGACATTTTGTTCTGTTCATTGTTATATAAGCGCTTTGTAACTGTTTAGAAAAGCGCTCTATAAATAATGATTATTATTGTTATTATTATGTTATCACAGAAAACACATACTGTATCAATGGGGCTTTCTTTCTGTCTCTGTTTTTCTTTCCTTCTGTCTGTCTCTCCCTCTTTCTCTCTCTACCTCTCTCTCTCTCTCTCTCTCCCTCTCTCTCTCTCTCTCTCTCTCTCTCTCTCTCTCTCACACACACACACACACACACACACACACACACACACATACACACGGTTACAGATGTGCTGAAGCAGGAGCCAATATTCTGTATGTGTCCATACTCAAATTTGTCATCATGTTCACATGCATGCACATTCCGATGTACTCATGGAATATTGTGAGTAGTCAAGTCTGGCATTCCTCGGGATCATTCCTGGCCTTCATTTCAGCGCAGTAGGAGACAAAGCTTGTACCGTACACGCAGTCAATTGTTTCAGAAACTTCATAATTTACTTCCCAACTCCATTTTCCAAATATCTGTATTCAACCTGATTTACAGTAATATCACTGGCTCGGACTCATCACTCAGCGTCTCTCCGAAGAGTTGCTTTTGGAAGATCCCGGGGAAATAGTTGGCAAGCGACTGGTCAGAGCTGGACGCGGGGCTGCACTGCTTCCTGCGTCTCTGCGGCTTTGGTAAGCTCCGCTGGACTGGGTGGACGTGGGGATATTGGGTGGGGTGGGGTGAGTCCAGTGGACGTGGAGTGGCGGTGGGTTTGTGGGTGGTGTGTGGGGAGGAGAGGGTGGAGAAGTAGGGTTTTTTTTGGTATGAGCATGTATGGGTGGAGTGTGTGGTGACTGTGTGTGTGTGTGTGGGTGTGTGAGGGGGGTGAGTTAACCTTGTGGAAGTAGAGCAGTGGTAAAACTGGTATGAGGGTGTAGGAGTGTGTATGTGTGTGTAGGTTAGGGCTTGTATGTGTGTGTTGGGGACTGCAGTTGTCAGTTTGTTTGTTTGTGTGTCTGTGTCTGTGTGTGTGTCTGTGTCTGTGTCTGTGTCTGTGTGTCTGTGTGTCTGTGTGTCTGTGTCTGTGTACGTGCGTGTACGTGTGAGAGGGGGGATGAGTTTTGTGTGAGCGTCTGGACTGTAGCTTGTGTCTCCCTGTGGCTCTTCTGGGTCGGGGCCAGCTGCTGAGGCAGGAATGTGCGTGTTCTGGGACGCTCAGGGGCAGTGTGTGTGTGTGTGTGTGTGTGTGTGTGTGTGTGTGTGCGTGTGTGTGTGTGCGGTTGAGAGCATGGCAGCGCTGTGGCTGGGAGCGCGGCGTTGCGGTGCGGTGAGCGGCAGCTGCAGACGGCAGAAAGGGCTACGCCGTCCTCCACTTCCTGTCTGACTCAGACCCCCGGCCTCTCACATCAAGCGTCCTGCCCCTGCCGGCCCTCTCGTAAATCAATCCCAAATAGTGAAAGAGATGGGAGGGAGGGAGGGAGGGAATGAGAGAGGGAGAGAGAAAGAGAAGAGGGAGACCCGGGACCCAGGAGGAAGAGACACAAAAGAAATACAGGGGCAAGAGCAGACAAGTCTTGGCGTTCTGAAGTGTGACACATCAAATGTGGAACAAGAGACCCTTAACAAAAGGCCATCCTCTCTTCCTCTCTGGGTGTCCCTCCCTCTCTCTCTCTTTCTCTTTCTCTTTCTCTGTCTCTCTGATCTCTTGCTCGCTCCCTCTCTCTCACACACACACGCACACACACACACACACACACACACACGCACGCACACTCTCTCTCCAATGGCTCTCTGACTGCCATGGACTGTTAAATTGCCCCAACAGCAGGGGGGCAGGGGGAAAACATTTAGACCGATCCAACCGCAACAGACGCTCCTCTCTCTGTCTCTCACTATACCGCTTGCTCAACACTGCCTCACCTTCCCCATTCATTTACTGAGTGAAAAGTGTTTCACTTCAAAACACCCCCCTCCCTCCCCTTCATCCTTCATCCTGGTCTGTGATTACGGCCGTAAATCTTTTTTCTTTTTTTTTTTTGCTCGTACCACTTTCTCATGACGCATCACGCTTTCCTGTATCGCAGTCAAATGAACACCCTGCTGTCTTCAGCTAAATGCTTTCATTGTGTTGCACTATTATTTATCAGTTTTTTTATGAGGACATTTTTTTGTCCTTCATGTCCAAATTGATTCTCTGTCTAAAAGTCTCCTTTCCATTATCATGGAGTTTACAGGGATAGTGATTTGCCTAGCCAACCTTTTTTTTTTACTAGTTACTGAATTAACTGATGGTGAGGAAGTGATCTGCCTTTTGTTTCCGCTTAACTTGTAACATCTGAGTATTCCCTGTGGACTCTAGGATGTCTGTCTTGTAATGGCTTGTTCTGGAACAATCCTAGCCTCGTCCCTTATGTAACTGTTTTGTTATTGGCATGACTGAGACCGTTAGCTCTGTCCAGCGCATTTTTCTCATTTACTTTTCATTTCTTTTTTATATTGCACAACTAGCTTTTTCCTATTGTACTATCACGTACAAGTGTTTTCATGAATCCAGTCCACAATATAACATAGTTGAAGTGTTGTACCTCCCTCGCGTTTTTTTTTTTTCTTTCTATTTTTTTGTTTAGTTCTCAGTAAAAATGTCCCACCTTCAACAGGGAACCTCTGACACAATGTGTTTGGCTTGTATAGAGAGGATAATGATGTGGAAGAAACCTACTTTCCACTGGTGTAGCGTAAACAATGACCGCAGTCATGGATCATTACAGATCTATCACAGGCTAGGGCCCATTGCTAACTAAGTGCTAAACATATTAGTCATCTAAACAAACAAACAAGAGCAGTGCTCCCATGCACCTGGTTGCCCCATATCAAATAGGTCTCTGAACAACATATACAAGAATCACACTTGTTTTGTGCAGTACGTGCATAATCTATCTGAGGTAAAGACCTTTCTCATAGGCTAATGGTTCATATCATAATGGAATACCATAATGCTATGCCAGGTGGGTAATATATAACAAGCACATTTTTCTTTCTTATTTCAAGGGTCTAATAAGAATGTGTGTTAACACTGTTATTATATAGAGTTTATGGAAAGAGCGAGAGAGAGAGAAAATTATGTCGCCCCATGTATGTTGTTCAGTTGGTGATTTCAGTTTAAGCAGGACAGAGTTTGAAATCTATTGTCAATGTGGAGGTGACATTCCTTTATACATCACATGTCTTTTCATGTAGGCTACACTACACGGTAAAAGCAGATTAGTGCACTCATTCACAACAATCCATTCACATCGCACATTATTACACATAAACTTAACAACACTCAAGTTTACACAACTCAGTAAAAGCAACAAGATGCCTTTCCTGGGTTATGTAAACAAAAGTAGAAGACACTCTGTGTTGGCCCTTTCTGCTTTTCTTTCGTTCTTTTCTCCTTTCTTTCATTCAGTTTTCTGTTCATAATTCAAATAAGCCAAAACACTCTATATGTTTTGGAAAGGAAAAATTGGTCATAGGGGCAAAATGGAACCCATCAAACGGGCCGTGTGGGACCCCAGAGGGCTCTCTGTGGGCAATGCGGGCTGCTGGGAAGCTAACCAGATCCCACATGTGCCCTCTGCAGCATGAGCTCATTCTGGGCATTTGGTTCACATACAGGCCACTGTGAGACCTCTCTGGGCAAAGCCAATTTGTGCTAACCCACAGAAATCCCACATAGGCCAACTGAAGCGTAGCCACTGAATAAGCCACTGTGTTCAGGCCGCAGCATCTTTATATCCTCTGCGCCAACATGGATTAATTGCGAACACCCCACGCAGTAGGCTAACTCATAAAAATCCCATTTAATGGCCACAGTTAGCCAACATATCCAAAATCCATAGCATGTCATGTAGGGTATGCCGAGGGCTTATTATGGGCTAAACCACAAGGGCTTGCCGTCAGGAATCCCACACATATCCAGTGAGAAAAAGCCTAATCTGGGCCCACAGCACCTTCATCCCTGTGCGAAATCATTGGGGGACGCCCCAGTGTGGGTTAGCCCACAAAATCAAATTAGGGGTTTAGCGCATTTTAGGCCCTCAGCACTTTTTTCCCAGCTGGGTTAAAGTTGACTCACTGCGGGCCGACGTGCATAAGCGATAGCCACAGATGGCCCACACAGCAGCCCTACTGTGGGTTAGCTCTATCTGTGTTAGAGGACGGAACCTTCCTGAATGAGACCAGACACCTGTGCTGAAACTAAAAATGATAATTTTTTTAGTTTGATGAAAATTTGTCAATTTTCTCTTGAATCCCATTTTTTTTCTTTGGAATTCTCCTTGCAATAGAAACAAAAAAGTGTAAAACCTGAGATGGAAGTCTGTGTTTCTGAACCTGATTATTATTATGAAGTGAACTACAGTATGCTCAGTGGTGTAGTCCGGTCCACTCAACCCAGTCAGCACAAATAGAGACAAATACGTCTCCAAGACGCCTGGAAAAGATCTGAACAGCTTAATTACATCGCGTTCCATTTAGAACGTCTTATTTTGACCTTACAAACAGCGGCGGCATCTCACTGAGAATGCGTGTCGTAGTTCTAGATCTTTATCATATTTAATACCTTTATAAGATCTTTGTAAGACGTCTTAGTTAGTTGTAGAGGGTATACTGTGATCAACCCCAAATGTCAATTCCTATCCTTGCCTATTTTAAGTGGGTATACTGAGATGGTGGCTATTTTTAAGTGGGTATACTGCGTAGTCCCGCCAGAGACGGTTGAAAAAGCGAGACGATTCACAGGAGGCTTCTTCCTGTTCTCCTATGACGTAGGGTTCGAACGCGCCACGCCTTTTTGGGAGACTAGGGGGAGATTCTCTACAATGTAACCCTATGGAAGAAATCTTTTTTTTCTTGGATTTTGGCCCAGCCCTAATTCATATAGTTCGATATTGAAAATGTTAATGCATTTTCTGTAAATCACATATGTTTTTCACATTCTGACACCGTTATGGTATTTTTTGAAATAAGCAATTAAGAAGGGTATTTAAGAATCTTTGGTCCCGCGTATCACATAGAGTAGACTACACCACTGAGTGTGCTGCGAGCCCAGTCCACTCAGGGCTTATTTTCACATTTTACAAGGACAACTATGGCAGCCAATTCAAGATCCAAAAGAATCTTCCCCAAAAGAATGTACTGTTGGGAACAGAACCATGGCCCATATCCCAACTTCAAAAGAGTCTGCTTGTGGCAGTGATGAGACTAATTGCGGGGCTAGACCAAGCTGAGGCTTTCTGTTCCCGGACCATATGAGGCAACAATTAGCTTCCGTCTCTGAAGTTTGCCTACAAAAAGGAACCAAAGCTTTCATCTTTGCCCAAATAAGGAGATCCATGTGTTAATTGGCCGTCTTAATGTACCAAAGATCGTAGTATCCACTCGAAGGAAAAGGACAAAAGTGTGTGAGCAAAACATCTGCATTTCAGATTTTTTCGTCCCCGGGACAATTAAAAATCCCCATGTTATTTTCCTATAGGAAAAATTGCAAGAAGCTCTTTTGTAGGTGAATTTCAAAGGTCTGTTGTTATCAATGGAACTGGTGACACCAGACGTGAGAACGCTGCACACATTCACATCAAAACTAAGTACGCATCGCGAATAGAGTGCTCAAAACTAAGTACGCATCGCGAATAGAGTGCTCAAAACTAAGTACGCACTGCGAATAGAGTGCTCAAAACTAAGTACGCATCGCGAATTGAGTGCTACTGTTGCTCCTAGTGTAGCCTGGCTGTTATGGCCTAACCTAATGGGTCAGCAAAAGTGTTTGCCCTGGGTGACCTATATACCGCACACACTACTTTATGAGCATGTCAGTGGCCTTCCAGTCACTCTTGAGGTTGACAATTAGAAGACTTGGGTGTTGTGTGATTCATAATGGTGGAAGAAATGTCACTGACCATAATTGCTGCATGTGTTTCTAGAATCTCAAGGCTCATAGGCTTCGATAGACTTATGATAGCGGAAGTATATCAAGGGTCCATCCACTTCATCAAAAAACTGTAATCCTCAACAGTATAATACATTTCTCATGAAGAGGAAACAAGCGTCAAGGCCTGTGGCCAGTACTGAGGTAAATATGGTCAATGACTCAATCTTTCCTGACCAAAATGGTGGGATATACCGACACTCATCTGATATACTGGCATTCATAACGTCCAATTCCACTGTACACAGCACTGATTTCCCAGACTGATCAGTGTTACCATGTGACCCAAAACACTTCACTAGAAAACATTCTTTATCGCAGCTGCTGTTGGGCTGTTTGGATATCCATAAATAGCTCATTCATTGTTTGAAAGGTTTGGTTGTTGGACACTCCACTGTTGGTACATGTCCCTCAGCAGAAATGACGATTGGGCAGATGCGAGTGTATCTCGTCATTGTTGGTTCCATGTCGAGCGTGCATTCTTCCCCGAAGACCTCAGTCTTCTTCTGCTGAAAGTGTGCCTTAATCCCAGGTGGGAGATGCAGGTGTGTGGGTGCCTGTTTTAGGAACATAAGGGTACTTTACATACAGACACACAGGCACTCAAACACAAACCCTTACCCATACAAATCTGCCTCCCACCCTTATAGTCTTACTCCACTAAAAGATTGAATCTAACACATTTGTGTTGCTTGTTGTTCATTATTGCAGACAATAATCTTGCCAAGCATTATGCAAACCTGTCTACTTGTATTATGCTGTAAATGTGGACAAGTCAATGGAAAAATTCAGTCTTTCCTGGAATTTTGAAAAGCATGCAAAGATCAACCAACACCCTCAGTTATCTAGAACAATGTCAGAGATTTGCCCACATAAACAGTTTTATTTACTTATTTAGTTATTTATTTATTTCATTTGAGCCTTTGAAACCACTCTTTTATTTTTATGTAGCCTATACAATGCCACATTTGACATTGTTTGTGTACTGCATTGTTATATTGCCACTTTGTTGTTTGGTATACCAAGTTAGAAACACCATTAACATTTCAAGTAGCTTGCTATATATTGTTGAGCAGTACCATCTAATCATTTCATTTGTGTGTGGACACTTAGATATGGCTAGCTAGTTTCAAACAACAGCTCAGGGATGCTAGTGAGGTTTATGCCCAACAGCTATAAAATCCATATTTTATAACATTACAGTTGCAACAGTGAAAGAAAGCAGAATGGTAATCATGACAGAGATTACCATCATGGGGCAAGCTGATTTTATTACTCACGACGCCTTGCCTTGGGGTTTATGGCATTTAAAGTGGAGAAACTACAGAGTAATCCCTGTTCAGGAAACCAGGCTTAATGGGTCCATCTTGTCCAACCACTCTACTGTAATTTTTTTTTATTTGAGTGGATCAGTTGCAAGGGTTGCCAGAGACCCTTCCAAAACTCAATACTCCAGTGGGATAGTGCTCTTTGGATAACGGGCGGCACCACTTCCACAAAGTGTCGACCAAGTGACACATGACATTGTGGGCCCGCTTGACCAAACACCCTCTGACAACCTGGAGCCCAGGCGCAAACATATAACATCACCCCTCCATCAGACCTGTCAAGGCTCTCCATGGGGGCACCACCAACACAAACAGAGTGAATGGCATAGAGATATAAGCAAACCTATGGCAACGCGGTCCCCAAGGAAATGAGGAAAACCATTTAATCTTCCACTTGGAGGGAAGCAGGAGGAAGAAAGGGAGAAAGAAAAAAAAACACCACCATCACACTCGTTCATTTTTCCCCGCAGACGCTCAAGGGCACCTGTGATGCAGTTCCCCCCTTTTTTTCCTACTGTGGGCGATCAATTACGACATCACTGCGGGGGCGTAATCAAGGCAATGACAGATCAAGAGCAATGTGTTTGAAAGAAATGGGGTGGGGGTGGGGTGAGGGGTTTACACAATTCAGTTATTATCCATGACCTCACTATGCAAGTCTTTTGAAAGTCTTTTGAGTGTGTGTGCATGTGTGTGTGTCTGTGTGTGTGTGTGTGTGTGTGTGTGTGTACACTTCGTGTTCTCATGTCTTCCAACAATCCCTAATCCCCGGTGCGTTCGATCCGTTCGTGCCTGCATTGTTGTGCTGCTCGCGGTCGAACATACACAGTTCGACGGTAAGATAAACAGAGGCGATGAGGAAAGCCTCCACCTGGACCAATGAACCATGCATCTCGAGGCCTCAGGCGAGGAACTGAGTGACAAACGGGCTGACTCAACGCTCTCCTCCACTGACTTGCACGCCCCATCCTCCCGATCAGACACCTACCCCCATCCGTCCGTTCACCCCGGCCCGTCAGCCAGGGCCAGACGCTGACGTCCCAGGCCTTGCATTTACATTACAGTTGGTTGGCACAGGTTTGTATCCAAAGCAACTTACAGTAGTGCACGGCATGTTCCCAAGGTATCAAACATATGTATTTGGTGTTGTTAGCAACTTGTTCAGCCTCGGGAGCAGGAGAAGAATTAAACAATGTCGGCTAGCCTTAGAACTGTTTGACTCTCTGTCATGCATTGATGGGCTATATTTCCTTGCAGATTATAGATGATCAAAAGACAGGGCCGTGGTGTGTGGGCATGATGACAGAACTGTTTAAGGGCCATGGACACAAGTTAATAATGGCAAGGTTTGAGTGTTTTTAAAGTATTTTTAAGGCCTTTTGCTTTTATTTGGATTAGACAGTGAAGGTCGACAGGAAGTGAGTGGGCCTGCGATTTTGATCCCATAGGCTACACATCTTGTCTGATTCACCAAATAGCTCCTCATGGCTCCTTGTGGTCTTAAATATTTACTTTTAAACCAAACTAATGTGTGTACACAGTCTACATTGCAGTTATCATTGAGTATAGGGGCATAGCCTACTTTGATTGGGGCAGTGGTGGCAATAGTGACTAAGGAGCTCAATTCCTGACCGCAACCGTTTTTACTTTGAGAAAGACACTTACTGTAACTCTGAATTGCTCTAGGGATATTGGTCCTTGTAGTAATTGACATATAATTGACATAATGACCAAATGTAAGCAAAATACAAACAGCCTTTCACAAAAGCGAAAGCAAATCACAGACTACACCTTTAAGAAGAAGAGGGAAGTGTGGAGTGGGCGTGCAGACACTCGTAAGCACTAACCCGGTCCGCCAACATGCTCTCCATGCATCGCTCGCCCACTCCACATCAACCGCCGTTAGAGTCAAACCCAGGCCCTGGCACTGGCCCGCTGCTGCCGGCGAGTACAGACACCAGGTTTCTCCCATCCCAAAATTTACGGCCTGGGCCACCACAACTTCCAAGAAACCAGGATGACTTTTACGAGCCTGCTGTCCACATGATTTAGCCCAAAAGTATGAATATTTTGAAAAAAAGAAAACCCCATGAATAACTGGAAAGTCATGTTACGCACGGTACAACTCTTCAAGAAGTCTCTTTGAGCTTTGTGGCAGGTCATTTTTAATACATAAAAAATGTTTCTCTCTCTTTTTTAACAAATGTCCAAAAATAACACAGTCACGGGGGCTATTTAAAATGTGAATATGGCGTCTAAATTTAGATGCTGCTGGGTTCCAGAGCGAGAGCCTGCAGTTAATCACTGATTGGGTGTGACTGTCCCTGGATGATGTTTTCAAGCCACTGATGGTTTTCGGACTTACAACAGCCTAGATGCATGGGAGGAGCTGAGACAGTTGAGGAACAACAGTAGGGCTCTTTCAGCTTACACATATAATATATAAAAAAACAGGAGTAGCAAAAAAAAAAACCTTTCAGCAATGGTTACTCAAAGGTGTAGCCAAAACCTGAGTAGTCACACAGATTAATTTTCAAATGTTGTAAAGAAAAGGGCCTCATTTTTCCATGTTTAACTACTAAGGCAGCCTGTCACGATGCCAGGACTCTACTTTCCCATGGCTGTGAAGCCAGCGTTACCTACGGAATGTCTAGTAAGACTTGCATTGTGCATCACCTCTCAGGGTTTAGAGTGACATGATAAATGTGGCTCTGAGCGTGTGACACACAATCCAGTTAATAAAAAACTCTCCTATAGGATGCCATTAGGCGAAGTTGTTGTCAAAAACAGTTCTTCTGAGTTATTGCCCAGCAAAGAAAAGTGTTCCACAAAACACTGGATTGTTGCGTCAGAGGTACTTTTTGTAGGGTCAGAGCCAAGAACCGCATATCTCAGATAACAGCTGACTTTGGAGCTGCTTGTGTTGATCTGCTCCTGATCTAGGATGTGGCCCAGCTGTCACAAGCCAGGTTCCAGAATGCGCGGCTCATAAACGCTTGGCAAGGGTCAGAACCATCTAGGATGGCTGACTTGGCTACACGCTTCTCGTTGGCAGCCTTGTATGCTACAAGAGCCATCTAATTTTGGTTGTTTGACATAACAATGCCATATTTTTCAGGTGCACTATAGACAAAACATTATCAAGCATCAGTTTTCACCATAGTGTATTCTATTCCATCACAATCTTCCAATCTATCCATCCATCTGTGTGTCTGCCTGTCCATATACAGTATAGATGATATTGAATGGTTCATTTTCTGTTTTTGTTTTCTCGAACATACTGTAGACCAACATGTAGGTTTAGGAGCAGAGTAGAATGTCAGGAGACTTCACCTCGCCAGCCAGTCAGGTTAAAGGTCCTAGGCCTAATGATTTCAACAGAGGCTCCCTCACACATTACGTGTTCTGACGTGTGCGGGATTGAAACCGAAATAGGGCTTGGCATTTCAATCCAAAGGTGAGATCTTTGTAGTCAGCCTACAAAGCGATTAATAGACTACGGTACAGTGGACTTTTCCATAGGCTATCTACAGTATGTGGGCAAATAGTCCACGGTTGCCTGGTTACTGTATGATGTCATAGAAATGCTCACGTTTGATTGACCAGATTTACCTGATCCATCCATGTGAAAAAGTAGACACAGTCTATTTTTGTATGTTGTTTATACTCACAATATGTCAGTATCAATCTCTTTCTACCATTTCTGGTCTACAATTACAGAAATTATGAAATGGCCAAAAAATGTTTCACAGTCTGTTCTACAACAGTGAAAAGATAACATTTCATTTCCAGTTAGTGAGATCTTACGCAATAAGATACTGGCATGTTAAATGCCATTGATTGAGTATCAACCCTCAGGCCCCTAGTAGCAGTGTTTCCTCAAAGTGTCATCACATATTAATTTAAAGACACAGCTTTGAAAACGGAGTTTGAAAGCCCAGCATAAACATGGCCTTTATAAAATGTGTGTATGTAACATAGCCTACTGTGTTTTTCATTTAATCACATATTGTAAGGATGCTAGTCAGTGATGGCATCCCACATAATTCCCTTTGGTCTGAACAATGGTTTTCCCCAATCATGTTGAATTCTGTTCCTCCAAGACTTGAGTATTCCTTAAATGGAAAGAATGTGCTACAGATGCCATTGGAAGTTGAGAAAATAGGATGTGATGTTATGGAATTCATCTATGGACACATAACACACATCTGAGATGTTCTTAGAGAGCACCATGAGTAGAGGACTAAAACACACACACACAGACACACAGACACACAGACACACACACACACACACACACACACACACACACACACACACACACACACACACTCACTCACTTACTCACTCACTCAGATACACACACATGCACACAGCTCTCTCTCTAACACACACACACTCTCTCTCTCTCTCTGTCTGTCTCTCTCTGCCCTCCTCTTTCTCCCTCTCCCTCCACCTTTCTGATCTTTAAAAGCTCTCGACAGTTGTGTCCCGGGCAACAGTCTGCGTGTGCTTGATCATCAGTCTCAGGTTGCTGCTTTTGGGAACGTCTCCCACCTCGGCCTCACAGCTTCAATTAGGAGCACTCCACTGAAGAGCACAAGAGCAGCGCGAGGGGAGAAGCCCAGAGAGAAGAGGAAGCACAGAGCAAAGAGCAGAGAAGAGAAGAAAAGAGAAGTCAAGAGGAGCAGAGAGGAGATAAGAGAAGAGAGAGAAGAAGAAGAAAAAAAACGACAGTTGGCTCACACACAGAACCCTTGGCCAGCGACACTTGTTTTTAATCTTGTGTTTTGGAAAGGACTTTTTGCCCCTGGACTGAGCAGATATGAAAGCAATGCCTCTGTTTCCCAACCTTCTGACCCTCCTGGTGATCCTCCCTCTGGCAGTGCCAGCCACCCGGGGACTGGTGCCCCGCCACGGGCTCCACAAGACGTGCCCCACCTGCGGCAGGGACGGCAAGGGCCGGGGCGGCGCCGCCACTGCCCCCTCGGAGCGGCCCGGGGAGGACAGCACGGCGGCACTGGGCCAAGGGGAGCTGTGCGGCGTCTACACCCTGAGCTGTGCCCGGGGGCTCCGCTGCAACCCCCCGCCGGGCGACCCCAACCCGCTCCATGCCCTGCTGCAGGGCCGGGGGACATGCAGCAGCCTCAGGAGCCCGGCCGCCGGCAACCCGCAGACCACAGGTAAAACATGCCAAACAATCCTTACAGGGCAGCGTTTTTTAGGGGGGAGGAGGAGACATGTTTGAGGTTTTGGATCTGCTTTAAGGATTGTAATTTTTCCGTCTTTGCACAGTGAGCGGAGAATGGAATTTTTTTTTTTTTTGCCTCGTTTTCTCGCCTCGCTAAGCCATTGGTGACTTTAATTTCACTGCTTTTGACAGGTCTATTGTTTACTTCCTTCTCCGAGCCTAGAGCCATTAAACCATGTGCTTAGGGAAGTCAGAAAGTGCAGGGGAGGAGTATGTGTTCACTCTACGGTGCTGTGAATTCCAGTTTGGTGAATTGGGGTGAACTTTATCCTAGTCATTTCAGGTTTAATATAGTAACTGTGACTGATTCTACATGTGATTTAGTGGACATGCTACTGACACTGACTATTTCATATTATCTTAACTAAACTTTACCTTACTATCTCAGTCAAAACATAATCTTAAAAGGTGGAGTATTTACATATTTTAGGTGAATTTGATAATATAATTCCTTCATTATCTTATTGACTTAAATGTGTAAAACTTCAACCCTATCATGCTGTAACCTGACTCAGTCCTCGTTCTTACTGATGTTCTGGCCACCCATGATGTCCATGAGTAAGTTTGATAATTCAAGACACCCTCGTAATGTTGCCGTCTAAGCCTTAAGGAATCCAGATGTCATGTAACTGCGCGTAGTCACTGGGTCTTTACCTTGTCAGCCCACACGCAGTACTTGTCTGCCTGCTGAGCAGGTCACCCCAGGTAAACTGGCCTCGTTGGGAATGGCGTAGCTGTAGACAGCTGTGCTATGGGCGATTTGGGGCATGACTGGGTCTCTGGCTACCTGCCCTATCTGAAGCACATGTTTTGCTATGGAAGTGTGTGTGTGTGTGTGTGTGTGTGTGTGTGTGTGTGTGTGTGTGTGTGTGTGTGTGTGTGTGTGTGTGTGTGTGTGTGTGTGTGTGTGTACAGGGGGGGTTGAGAGACAGATGGGAGGGGGAGTTTTTAGAGAGGGGTGAGAGATCTATTGGACGAGCTCGCGCTCGAGCATACCACGGGGCGCGGCGTGGCCAACGGAAACACGCGGGCACGGCCAACCTGTAAAGGAGACATGCCGACTGAGGGAATGATGAGCTGCTGAAACGGAATCACGACGTACGAAGTGCCGCGGGCGATGACGCGCCTTTCCCTGACCACGCCAGGCGGCACACTCACGCCTGTGCTATGCGTCTGGGCTAGCCACGCCAGTGGTCTGTAGCATGCACCGGGGTCACAAATCAGTTTTATACTCCGACTGTCATTTATGAGGGAGTATTTCATTCCGGGGATTAGGCCTGTTAAGGAAAAAGTTCATTCAGTGGTCTTCATATATCCCAGCATAGGGGTCTTAGCCTGTTGTTCCTAAAGGGATTTTTGAACTCTGAAATGTATTTTCTTTGGCTACTGTCCATTTCAGTACTGTCCAAGTATATGGTCTATTTCATCCAGAACACAGCACACTAGATGGGGTATATGTTTGAAGCTTTCTGTCAGATGACAGCTCTACTATGAGTTATTTATGGACTGGTCATTTCGATGGAAGTGGCTTTTGTTGTGGGTGGGCCATGCTTGTGAGAGCAGACATACTAGTGGGCGTTTTCAAACCATACACTGGACTGGTGCCTCACTGGAATGCTGAATTTGTACACGGCGCTCAGGAAAAAGAGTCCACCCTGTTTTACGACGCGGCAGCACTCTGCAGTCTGTATCTATCCTGCGCTGTGACTGGACACTCACTAGGGCAGAGAGAGAGGGGGGGGAGGGAGAGAGAGAGAGTGAGAGAGAAAGAAAGAGAAAGAGAGGGGAAGGGA
Source organism: Sardina pilchardus (assembly GCF_963854185.1). Taxonomy (NCBI): domain Eukaryota; kingdom Metazoa; phylum Chordata; class Actinopteri; order Clupeiformes; family Clupeidae; genus Sardina; species Sardina pilchardus. The sequence goes on along the minus strand of NC_085002.1, from coordinate 7,098,823 downwards.
GAGGGTAGAGAGTAGTCTTCTTTAGCCTCTGCTCTTTGGTGGGTCACCTTTCGATATGTGACAGATTTGTTGGATTTGTATTGGCTGGACTTTCAGGAAAAGTAGAGAGAGTGTTGTGGAAGTGGACATGAAGGAAAGGGATTCTTCACTCTTGACACATTTTAATAGCGCTGTTTGATGTGGGGTGAGAAGAGTCACTAAACCACTGGCGGAAACGGCAATGACTCTGCAAACCTCAGACCGAAGCCGTGGTAAACAACCAAAACCTCAAAACCATCATGTAAGATACTCCCAAGAGTTTCTGAGGACACTGCCAATACTTCACCTACTGTACACACACTGGACACCTGTTGCTGGTATTCTTTATACAATAGGTCCTCTCTAAATACAAATGTCATTATTTGGTGCGTATTGACAAGATCCATCCATAGCTGTGTTAGTGCTGGTGAAGTGGAACCATGTCCAAACAAAACACAATTCATTATTGACAAAGCAATACGCTGGATCTGAAGCAGGTGTTCAGGGTGTGTCATAGTGACAGCAGCGTTGCCCTGCAGCTGTATTAATCTATTTGGGAGTAGCATGTCTCCATCTACAGGCGAATAAGGGATGTTGCACACTGCAGTTGGTGAAAATTCTGTTACTGGCATTTACGTTTTATAATAATATCTTTTTTTTTTCTTAACTTTTCAGCTTCCCAGCCATCTACACCCATCGGTGATTTCCTGGTAATTTCTGATTTCCAGTGAACTTTTGGAAATGATTTAGGATATGATACCCTTGCTGATGTGTCATGTCTTCATGTGTACTAAGTCTTGTGCTTGATTTCAGGGCCCCTGCCGTAAACAGCTCAACTCAATTCTCCAAGGTCTGGAGCTAAAGATCATCCAGTCGGATCAGGCCATTTACATTCCCAACTGTGACAGGAGAGGTTTCTACAGAAAGAAGCAGGTTGGTGTCAGAGGTCGGAGTGACAGAAAGCACAGTCAGATAACAGAGTGAAAATGTTATGTAAAGGTAAACATAAAGTGTTTATTTATTGTGCTATCTGTCTTGTCTCATTACCTGTCTCTCTCTCTCTCTCTCTCTCTCTCTCTCTCTCTCTCTCTCTCTCTCTCCCTCTCTCTCTGCAGTGTCGCTCCTCGAGGGGTATGCAGCGTGGTCAGTGCTGGTGTGTGAGTGAGACCGGCGCAGCGATGCCGTCGAGAACAGCTGAAGATGGCACTGTCTCCTGCGACGGTGTGTGAGAAGGGGTGTTCACCACAGAGTCCTGGAGTTCCTCAGTCAAGAGTCTGTCTGTCTGTCTGTCTGGAGTTGTTTAGAGTTTGGGGTCCAGCTAAAGAAAAAACACACAAACACAAACATATAGTGATGGGCAAAGGACATCCGGCCTTCCCATGTGCAGGACTCTACTTGGTCATGAAGCTAGACAAGGTTTAAATGAGTTTTTGTCTCATCTTATCTTCCATTGGTTAGATGCACATGTATATGACATTTTAATTCATTTGTCTGCATAAATACAGTGTAAATATGTTTAGAACAGCTTCTTTTACAACAGCAAGAAACAGAATTGGTTGTAAGATCGAGATACAAAACTATCAAATGTATGAAAGCCCTCAACAGAAGAGGTGAATTGACACGCTCAGCCTTGAAATCAATTTGGTTTAAAATGTACAAAAAAAAACTGGAATCAAAGCACACTGCTAACAAATTGACAAACCACACACAGAGAGACACACAGACGCTAAACCGTGAACTATTTCTGAATGTGTGCAAACCCCAACACTGATGTGTAGTTTAGGTTAAAGATGCTACATAACCTGTGCTTTTTCTGCACCACAGCCACCCAAAGCTTGCTATGGTGTCAAGACAAAGCAACCAATGCTCTTATCAAGATACTTTTGTATATTTACTTTTTTATAAGCCTATAAGTTAAATCGAATTATTTAACAAAACTTTGTATTTTTATAATATAATTTCATTATTATTTATCTCTTTTGTGTACCTTTTGTACTATGGTGAAATCCCACCTCACGGGGTTAAACTTTAATGCCATTTGCAAGCTGATACCTGCTGAAAAAAAAAGACTGATTTTGAAATAAATACACATTTTCATTAAAAAACATACCATGTGTGAGCCAATGTTTTGTAAATGAAACACAGAGTTAAGTACTCCTTATGTCTGGGCCTTGGTAGGACATGAACTCTGTGAGGCCTTGCAGTACTCAAAGGACACAGCCAACAAAAGAGGGGAAAAAGACAGTTCTCGCTGTCTGTTTTCATAGCTTGTCTGCTTATTTTTCTGCCAGTGTTTTCAGAGGCACAGAACCCTCTTCTCTTCTGAAGGTGTCTTTGTAGAGCGCATGCATGTCTGTGAAGGGGGACACCTGGACAAAGGGAAACGTTGTTGAAAGGCAGAGCAAGGCTGGAGCCAAGCAACAGTAATCTGAAAATCTCTCTCATATGACACAGCTTGAGTGAACAGACTGTTGACCCTGAGTGTTATCATGCTAGAGCTGGGGCCACAGCTATTGCCGACGACCACAACTAGCCATAGGAGCAGTCCAATGATCTTATAAATATCAGCCCTACATACGTATTTGCCACGTATATTACATGATGCGGTGATGTCACACTCAAGAGAATGTGCTCAGTGGAAATAAAAAGTCATCTTACACAGCTCAACATGTTAGGTTGAGGAATGGATTTCAGAAAATCTAATCAAGCTATTAAAGAAATTCAATAAAGTAGACTGAGTGTATGGCATGCCTCTCTCTCTCTTTCTGTGTGTGTGTGTGTGTGTGTGTGTGTGTGTGTGTGTGTGTGTGTGTGTGTGTGTGTGTGTGTGTGTGTGTATTGAGCCTGTGCAAGTGTTCAGACGTTGAGAGAGAGAGAGAGAGAGAAGAAAAGAAAAAGAGGTCACATGAAAATCAACTGACCGCTGACATTACCCATCACAAATTGTCATTCCAAAGGCTTATGGGTAATAAACTGAAACTCTGCTCAAACGATCTAATGTGACGATGACGCGAACTCAGTCAGGGAATTGGTGAAGGTCCATTCATATTACGTTATTGACACCATTGGCCAGTCAAACTAGGCCATGTAGTGAACTTTTGGCCAGTCCCTCTCAACGCGCTTTGGCACTGACGTCATTTGGCAAATTAGCTGGCAGTGACTGCAAGTGTTTTGGTTTTTGGATGGTGATGGAACAGCTGGAATTTAGTGGTATTCATAGTCCATTAATGAGAAAAAGCTTGAGAACGTAATCGAGCACACTCAAAGTTTAGGTAAGCTAAGTTTACATCATGTCAAACTGGAAAATCGCTACAAGTGGTCGATAGGGAGGCACGCGCAAAAGGAAACGTTCACCTGGTTGTTGTTGCGCACGCTACAGACGGAGACAGGTGGGCGCTAGACTTCTGTATCGGACAAAGAGAAGTTCCGATATCGGGTTAAATCAGCACGAAAATGTCCTCTCCTGGTAAGTCTGGTGGACCCGTGGTGAAGCTCGCTCGAACTAAAAGCAAAAAGAAGCATTTTGTGCATCAGAAGGTGGAGGTCTTCCGGGCAAGCAATCCTGTTCTGAGCGTTTTCATGTGGGGCGTCAATCACGCGGTACGTGGACGTCCTCTGTGGACTTACTGATGTCGAGATGATAAGTTGATGATGACGATGGTGATGGTGATAGTGATGATGGTAGTAATCAAATTTAGATTTGTACATGTAGTGTATAGGCTAGTGTGTGTGTGTGCGTGTGTGTGTGTGTGTGTGTGTGTGTGTGTCATTTGTGTCATATATTTTGTGAGCCTGACCTCAAGTGCACTTGTCCATATCAATATGCCTGTACATTGCAGCATGAGCGTCTCTATGTGCTTGTATATGTGTATGACTCTGTGTCCATCTTTGTCCAGCTATGCCTGTGTGTGTTTACACTGTGTCCACTCCCTGCAGATAAATGACCTGTCTCAGATACCTGTTCCTGTCATGTTACTGCCAGATGACTTCAAAGCCAACACCAAGATCAAAGTGAACAACCATCTCTTTAACAAGTGAGCCTCTCTCAGATCTGTCAGACCATCACAGGAACATGCCGTGTTCAAAGTTACAGTGATAGAACTCCTACCTTCATTCAATTGAGAAATGAGATACCTTTTTAAGCATAATAACCTACTGTACCAAGCTTGCAACAAAACGTTATTCCCTCAGAGACCTAGGTGTCTACATTACATTGATCTTTATCTTTTCCCAAAAAGGATTTACAGGTTCTACACTAGACACAACACCTCTTTTCGTGACTGTACAGCAACAGGAAACGGGAAAGAGTCTAGAGATAGCAAAGTAGAGTAAGAGTTGGGTCTGATGTTTTACTGGAATTAACTGACTTTCTCTGAAAATAGATTCTGATGCCCAGGATGGACGTCAAGCAATATTGCACATGCATTTCGACACATTTTATTTGTGTTATGATCTCTTGTTTCTCCGTGAAGCAATAATATGTAGCCAGTAGCCTCTTTTGTGATATTATGTAAACCCAACTTAGGCTTTGCAAGATGCCTGAGGATGATATAAGGGGGAAAAAAGTGCAGAATTCTATGGCCACACACATGATCATTCTTTATAATGTAAAAATAGCAATTCCAGGTATTTAAAACGTTACTCTTCCAAGTTTCCACACAACGGTGGAGAGAGCTCCTGAGAGAGTCTGAGGCAGCCTTGGAGCAGAGAGAGGCAGAACAGGGCGAGGTTACTCAGTGTCAGGTTAGACTTCACACAAACACAGGACACTTCGGTAGAAAGGAGGGCAACAGAAAGAAGGGGAGAGAGAGAGAGAGAGAGAGAGAGAGAGAGAGGAATGGGACAATTAGACCACCGATGACACATGTCCACTGAAAGGAATGTGGAAAGCTCTTGTGTGTGTGTGTGTGTGTGTGTGTGTGTGTGTGTGTGTGTGTGTGTGTGTGTGTGTGTGTGTGTGTGTGAGTGTGTGTGTGTGTGTGTGAGAGAGAGAGAGAGAGAGAGAAGGAGATATATATACAGACATTGAGAGAAATGTATATTGTGAGTATGGTTTTGAAAAGGTGAGCAGTGTGTGCGTGTGTGTGTGTGTGTGTGTGTGTGTGTGTGTGTTTGTGTGTACAGTATGTATGTGATGAAGAGAGTATTAAGTAAGCAATCAATTAATCAGGAGTGAAGCCACAACTAGTGTTGTTATTCTTTGTTTCATTGCATGGGCAAGAGATTTCTGTGGCTCGCATGGGATTTCTTCAATCCTTTAATCTGGTCTGGTATTTAGGTCTTGCCAAAAGACCTTTTGGGGGATTTCATACTGTCCAAACCACAAGGTTGCAACACTGGAACCCTCCGGTGTACTAGGGTTTCCTCAGATTGAACTCCTGAATGGGTGCGCTATTCTTGTAGGTAGTTGACTGTGTTGTTACTGATGGCAAAGTGGATAATGTGTGGCACATAATATTGATCATTTAACGCATTCAACTGATTTTCTGCCACTCTGTAATGGCTCAGTATAATCCTGGATTTAACACAAGGAGAGTGAATCAACATTCTGTACTGCTTACACATCCACCCAGTCAAGATGGACACTGTTTCTTTGTCCCTATTATATAACCTGCACTGTTGCACTCATGACATTTCATTTATCAAATGCATTTATCCATTACATCTTCTATTATTATATTGACACGCATTGCGTTGCATAGATACGCATGAATGTTTTTGCTCCATAGATAATGATCCATGGCCCTGGTTTCCGGCTTGCTCAACAAACCAGGAACAACAGGACGTAATATTATGAAATGACTTTATAAATAGCATTATTCTTCTTATTCTCTCTACAGGGAAAATCTCCCCGGCCACTTCAAGTTCAAGGAATACTGCCCGCAGGTATTTCGAAACCTCCGTGAGCGATTTGGCATCGAAGATCTGGACTACCAGGTGTGAACACGCCATCCGTCTGTTTTCTTTTTTTCCGTAGCTTACTGCGCACACACACACACACACACACACACACACACACATACACACACACACACACACACACACACACACACACACACACACATGTTGATGGTTCATGCTGTACTGACTGACTGAAGTATTGACACTGTAGCAGCCATGATGGGGAAGTACAGTATGTATGCGACCAACGGCTGTTACTGTTTAAAAACAGGATTGTCCTGAGACCCACCCAGCATCATTTGAATGGCCATTTGCATATTCACAAGGGCAGCCAACGACTCTCTTTCTGGACATGCTCTCTAGAAATCTGCTTTTAGAGCCTGTGTACTCCGTAGTCCGTATTGGAACAGGGCTTTAAAGATGACCTCATGTACTACAATAATGAGGACTATGAGGCGGACAGACATGTGTTTATGCTTTTCACATAGATCTCTGTTTCGCCAGGTCTCTGAGTACTGTTGGCATGACCAAATGCCCCCAGAGTGTAGCACTGGAGCTGCCTGGCTGCTCTCCTGTTTTTTTTTTTCTTACTGACAGGACTCGGTGACCTCGACAAAAAATGAAAAAGAGGAAATATGAAATTGCTAGAGCTTTCCTTTATGTCAACATGTACAGCATCTTTAGTCTTTTGTACACAAAAGTGTTATAATATTTTTGTTGTACTGTATTCCGTTCGTCATCCAATATGGCCTCCGTCTCTGTATCCCAGCTGTGCTCCTTGCCTCAACCCTGCTTTATATTTGACTTCTTGTTCTCTGGAGAGACATGACTGCACATAAGATCTCTTAATGTGAGTGTGAGTGTGCGTGTGTGTGTGTGTGTGTGTGTGTGTGTGTGTGTGTGTGTGTGTGTGTGTCTGTGTGTGTGTGTGTGTGTGTGTGTGTGTGTGTGTGTGTGTGTGTGTGTGTGTGTGTGTGTGTGTGTGACTGTGTGTGTGTGTGTGTGTGTGTGTGCAGTGCCAAAGGGATCAGCTCTTGTGCTTTTCTGTGGCGTTCCTGCAGGCCTCCCTGGTGCGCAGCCCCCCGGTGCAGGATGCCGACTCACAGGAGGAGGGTCTGCTGCTCTCCTCCTACGACCGCACGCTCATCGTCAAGCAGATCTCCAGCGAGGAGGTGGAGGACATGCTCAACATCCTCTCCCAGTACCACGAGGTGGGCCACCAGCCCCCAGTACTGCACACATCATGGCCTGGGGAGAACCCAGCTTACCCAGAGCGAGCCTCTGTCATGTATCCCATGCAGCCTCATGTAACTGACTTAGCAGCCTTAAAAAGGCGTTGGGTGTAGATCTGGCATGTTGTTCATTATGATCTGCTGATCTACCTGTAGGCCAATTCTACTGTACACCTAAATACCTGAGCCATTCATTCAGACCAACTTCCTGTTTCCAAAACCAGGAACACATCTGAAATGAGAAGTCAGGGACTGACAACACCCCACCTACTTACCCCTACAGATATGCACACAGTCTGTAACCAAGAACCTCACCATTGGTTGCAATATGACACCTTGTCTGTGTTATCTGACCAGGAAGCTTATTTTAAGTCTGTTTGTCTTTTCAACTGTCACTCTTCCAGTCAGATAATATAAAGGGTATGCCACACCTCTTCTGTCAGTGATCAAGTGTTTACAAACGATGTTTGCAGAACAACATATGCTCTCCCACAAAATAAGGATATTGGGGACATAACTAGGGATTTCAACTATACAGACAACAGACAACCTTTCCTCTATGAATAGAATACTCCTGGAAAGAGAGCATCTTAGTTGTTGTAAACGTGCACATGGCGGGGTTCAATGCTGATCCACAGAAGGTTACAACAGATTGTGAAGAGAACTCTAACTTTAGGGTTTCCATGTTTGGAAATGTTTTTGAAAATGTTAAAAGATCTCAGAGCAGATTGCTATTTTTATATATAAAAAAGAATAAGAACCAAGAAAGTGATGATTCTTCTCTGTCCTCCCCTCCCCACTCGCCATCTCTCAGCACATAGTGACGTGCCATGGCAGCACGCTGCTCCCCCAGTTCCTGGGCCTGTACCGCATCACGGTGGAGAGCGAGGACACCTACCTCATGGTCATGAGGAACATGTTCAGCCACAGGCTCCTCGTGCACCGCAAGTACGACCTCAAGGTACTGTTGGACAACTGGGCGTGGGGTTGCCATGTTTGACAGTCAAACAGACAGACAGACGGACAGTCTCACACACACACACACACTGAGAAGCACAAATATGTATTTGCTTAGAACCACAGGCAAAGACGAGCCATTATGGTCCATTAGACACAGTCAATACACTTGTGCAAACAGACACCGTGAATAATCAATCAAATGCTGTAAATAAATAGACAGATCAAATGGGAGGTCACTGGAGTGCAGTGGCGTGCCAGGCATGCTTTAAAGATGCAGTGGTCTGGTTTAAACCTGTATCAACATGGAATCATGGTGCCAGCTGGATAATGGAGGTGTAATTGTGCAATCAGTCATGTGTGCCGACTCAAGTGTATGGTGTCATGACAAGTGGACGGACCATTCAGAAGTTAAAAGTTCAGCTGTGACTGCACTCTCATGGTCGTTCTTTTGACCGGCCTAAAGGATGATCACATGTGAAGTCTATTTTGAACACTAGGGGGCATGATGGTGTCGAGAGAGTAAAACGCAGCATAGTGGTGCATCCCCTCATGTTGACCAAAGCAACCAGGATTTCCTTACCAGGATTAAACAGGGAATCATTTTATGTTTTATGTTCATTTTGTTTAGCATCGACTAAGCTCTGCACCTCAACAGCTTTAAGTAGATCAGGAGATTCTCAGCTGTGCTAATAAAAGATCACTTATCTTTTGAAGGGCTCACTGGTGTCACGTGAAGCAAGCGATAAGGAGAAGGTACGAGTTCCGTTGTCATCAAAAGGGAACTTACAGTATGAACTTCCCTAACACTAACCCTAACACAGCATAATTACACCATCAACAGCTGAATCATGCTGTGTAATCAAAGAGTCTTGGTACAGTCCTGCATAATGTTGCGTCTTGATTCCCTCTTACTGTACGAAGGTGAAAGAGCTTCCCACATACAAAGATGTGGATTTCCGTAACAACATGCAGAAGGTGTTTGTGAGTGAGGAGCAGAAGGAGAAGATCATGGAGAAGCTCAACAGAGATGTAGAGGTGAGGGGCTCTGCAGCAGACAGGCATAGCATAGGCTGCTTCTTGTTCGCTGTGTGTGTGTGTGTGTGTGTGTATGTGTGTGTGTGTGTGTGTGTGTGTGTGTGTGTGTGTGTGCATTTGTGTGTGTATGCTTGTGCTTAAATCTATTTATTTGTGTGTGTGTGACTGTGTGTGTGTGTGTGTGTGCGTGTGTGTGTGTGTGTGTGTGTGTGTGTGTGTGTGTGTGTGTGTGTGTGTGTGTGTGTGCGTGTGTATACAGTACATGTGTTTTAGCAAATTCATACAAATGTGTTTATGTGTGTGAATATTGTCAGTGACTGTACAGTGTGTGTGTGTGTGTGTGTGTGTGTGTGTGTGTGTGTGTGTGTGTAGTTCCTGGTGCGGTTAAGGATTATGGACTACAGCCTGCTTCTGGGGATCCATGACGTGGAGCGGCACGAGCGAGAGGAGGAGGAACAGGAGGAATCCTCCTTTGAGGAGGGAGAGGAGGCGCAGAACGGGATTCCCCAGGCCGCCCCTGGACAACCACACCCAACGAGCGGCTCCTACGGCGCCTCCCCTGAGGGCATCGCCGGGTACATGAACTCCTTCAAGCCCTTCGGCCCTGGGGAGTTCGACCCCTACGTAGACGTGTACGCCATTCAGAGTGATGTGGGTGAGTGAGTGACACTTTGTTTTTAAGGAGTTATAGTACAACAGAACAGAAGGCTGGTAGCTCGAGTTGTTATCTTCAACTGTATTCAAATATACAGTATCTGATGTGCTCCTACAGTAGGTAAGGGGGATCAGTCCATGTTAAAAAAAAAGAGATCAATCCAGGCACTCCAAAAAGCAAGGAGGGGCTATGAATACATTTGAAAAGCCTTTTTTTGTAACTGGCTATACTTCATATTAAAAAGCCAACATGTTTCGACATAATACAGAGGTCTGATGAAGGATTTATCTCTATCCCTCTGTCGCCCCTCACCATTTTTGGAGTGCCTGGATTGATCTCTTTCTTATCAGTTATAATACTGATACTAATATAAATACTAATTGTATGTAGGTATCTGTTTATTTATCTATTTACCTCTCTATTTTTCTCAAATGTTCAGGTGCTCCTCAGCGGGAGGTCTACTTCATGGGTCTGATTGATGTGCTGACGCAGTATGACACCAAGAAGAAAGCAGCGCATGCTGCAAAAACAGTCAAACACGGGGTAGGCACAGTGCTTCACTTCACTAACATCAACAGCTATGACTCAACTCCACACAGAAAATGTTCCACAGCAGATCAGCAGTCTTTACCCGCTCAACATGATCAGAGATGGAGTTATATTCAGAAATAAATACCTACTCACCAACATGATCAGAGATGGAATTATATTCAGAAATGAATACCTATACTCACCAACATGATCAGAGATGAAATTATATTCAGAAATACATACCTATACTGTACTTAACAACATTATCAGAGATGGAATTATATTCAGAAATATGATACTGTACAGTAATTTCCCACATATAAGCCGCATTGTGTATAAGCCGCAAGGACAGTGTTTTATGCAAGTTAAAAGAAACAAAACTATATTAACACTATATTAATTGCCCCCCTGTATTAACCTCATAGTGTAAGAAATTTGGCAAAATCAATGTATAAGCCGCGGCTTATAGTGAGGAAATTACGGTATGCAAATCATCACATATCACAGCGTATAGCATAGCATAGCATAGCATAATTGTGGTAGGCCGATAATATAGTATTGGATATAGTATTGAATAGGATAGGATTGGATTGGATAGGAAAGGCTAGCTTGCATATTAGGGCATGGTATAGTAAATGTTTTTTTTTATGTCTTATTCTTGTCATGTTTAGGCTGGGGCAGAGATCTCCACGGTCCACCCTGAGCAGTATGCCAAACGCTTCCGGGAATTCATCGCCAACATTTTCGCCTGAGTCCTATTATCACACACTCCAGTTTGCCTTCTACAACAATCACTCTATTTATTGACAGAAAATGAATGCATTGCATAACATTGTGTGATTCATCCACTGTATTGTCATATTTCACTGAACGCTTTGCATGAAGTGCAATTGATGTTTTAAACTTTAATATAATTCACATGATGTTTATAGTTGTTAAAGTCTACATTATAAAGCCACACCTGTGATGTATGATTAAGACACTAGACACGTGTTTAAGGGTTAGAGTAACGTGATGTCAATGTCAATGGCCCAAGAGCTTACAGTACAGGCCAAAAGTTTGGACACACCTTCTCATTCGGACACCCCTTCTTTATTTTCATACTATATGACTATGAAAATTGTAGATTCATACCGAAGGCATTAGAATTATGAACTAACACATGTGGAATTATATACTTAACAAAAAAGTGTGAAACAACTGAAAATATGTCTTATATTTTAGGTTCTTCAAAGTAGCCACCTTTTGCTTTTAATACTGCTTCGCACACTCTTGGCATTCTCTTGATGAGCTTCAAGAGTCACCTGAAATGGTCTTCCAACAGTCTTGAAGGAGTTCCCAGAGATGCTTAGCACTTGTTGGCCCTTTTGCCTTCACTCTGCAGTCCACACGGTGGTTGGAACCAAAGGTCTCCGATTTTGACTCATCAGACCAAAGCACAGATTTCCACTGGTCTAATGTCCATTCCTTGCGTTCTTTAGCCCAAACAAGTCTCTTCTGCTTGTTGCCTGTCCTTAGCAGTGGTTTCCTTGCAGCTATTCTACCATGAAGGCCTGATTCAGGCAGTCTCGTCTTAACAGTTGTTCTAGAGATGTGTCTGCTGCTAGAACTGTGTGGCATTGACCTGGTCTCTAATCTGAGCTGCTGTTAACGCGCGATTTCTGAGGCTGTTGACTCGGATGAACTTATCCTCCGCAGCAGAGGTGACTCTTGGTCTTCCTTTCCTGGGACGGCCAGTTTCTTTGTAGCGCTTGATGGTTTTTGCGACTGCACTTGGGGACACTTTCAAAGTTTTCCCATTTTTTTGGACTGACTGGCCTTCATTTCTTAAAGTAATGATGGTTTCTCGTTTTTCTTTACTTAGCTGCTTTTTTTCTTGCCATAATACAAATTCTAACAGTCTATTCAGTAGGACTATCAGCTGTCTATCACCCCTGACTTCTGCACAACACAACTGATTCCCAACCCCATTTATAAGGCAATAAATCACACTTATTAAACCTGACAGGGCACACATGTGAAGTGAAAACCATTTCAGGTGACTACGTCTTGAAGCTCATCCAGAGAATGCAGAGTGTGTGCAAAGCAGTAATCAGAGCAAAGGTGGCTACTTTGAAAAAACTAGAATATAAGGCATATTTTCCGTTGTTTTACACTTTTTTGTTTTCCACATGTGTTAATTCATAGTTTGATGCCTTCAGTGTGAGTCTACAATGTCAATAGTCATGAAAATAAAGGAAACTCATTGAATGAGAAGGTGTGTCCAAACGTTTGGCCTGTACTGTATGTCAGGAGCTAGCGTGAAGCTGGAATAAGATTCAGGTGATGCCTGTGCCTTTGCTTACAGTGTGGTTATGAGTGTCATGTCTTTATCAGATGTATTTATAATGTATAGAGGATTTATGGAATGTTTTAAGATGTCTGAAATTGAATGTCAAAATAAAACCATCTCAGTTTGCCTGAAGCATCAGAAATGTATTACTCTAACATTCCGGTGTAAAAAGTCCAAAGTAAAGTTGAACGCTGAAGGTTATGGTTATATACCTATATATACTGTACATAATGCTATTGTTTCTGGTTTGTTGTAGTTTATAGGCCTAATATAGTGGTTCACAACAATATCTCCTTCCCAATTTTGGTATTGGAACCACTTTTGCTTTTTGGTAGTTGGACAGTGTCACAATATTTCAAACAATGTCACAAGACCCCACCCCACCCCCAAATCATTTCCTTCTTGCCTGGTCGACACAGTCTTCCCCAAAGAGCCCTCACATCCTGAGCCACGTCCTCCCAGTCGCACAATCAACCAGTGAGCTTCCCTGGTCAGCCACTCTGCTCCTCTCACCTTTGCCACACATGCATGAGGCATGAGAGGATACAAACGACGCTTCATGGAACAGCCGACTTAGAATTATCGACAAGGAGGTTTTCAGAAGACAACGAGAGAACACTATCATCAAAAATACTGCATAGAGCACAAAGAGGAATCCTCAGAAACGTTAGAAAGGCATAGAATTTATGAGTATAAATACCCATAGAATTGGCCAGTAGATCATTAGAAGATCTCTGAACTCTACATATTTTTCCTCACAGAGAAATCACAGTGTCAAAAGCTGGTAAGTAAGAGTGATAATGATAATAAGAATATTGCTTTACACTTTGGAAAAACTCTATGACAGCATGACTTTACGCTATATTGCAGCTATACAGTCAGGTACAGTGCACTAAATACCTAGTGCATGAAATGGATAGCGATACACTGCATTTGTGCTGATGTGCAAATGTAAGATCAGGTTTATTAATGTGCTACTACTCACTGAAAAATACTATAGTATTTGTAATGGTAGAACTGTGATATATTGTTACTTTAATATAGTGTGACCAGTAATGTTTTCTAACTTTAGAATTGAAAATGATGGTTTATTATTCCGTTGTAAATGTTTGAGCTAGAAAGGACTTGAATCTTCACTGACTGTTATTTGCCTATTGGACTTATTTAACTTGAGAGAAAAAAAGAAGATCCAAGGCACTCTTCTTTTGCAAAAATACAAACATGACAATAATTCAATGTTTAATTTAAAGTTTGAGTTGGCAACTATATTAAGTGTATCTAATTTGTTTTTTCAAATCAGACGATGTTTGAGTTTGACAGCAATGACACTATTTGGGACGTCTTCTTCCACTGCTCGGTGGAGCTGGACTACAAGGCCCGGCGCATTGTCCTGTTCTTCGTCTACCTCGTCGCCTTCACGGTGGGCCTGCTGGTCAACAGCGTGGTGGTGTGGGTCAACTGGCAGAGGCGGCACTCGCGCAGCACCGACGTCTTCTGCACGCTCAACATCTGCATCTCGCACCTGATGGTGATGACCATGATGCCCATCTTCCTGCTGGAGGTCATGCTGGACTACGTGTGGGTGTGGGGCCAGTTCCTCTGCCGCTTCACCACCTTCATCTACGAGTTCAACTACTACAGCACCTCCTTCTTCCTGGCGTACATGTCGGTGGAGCGCTACCTGGCGCTCGCCCGGGCCAGCGGCGGCACGGCGTCGGCGAGGCCTCCGAGGCAGTGGGGCCCGGCGGAGAAGCAGCGTCGGCTGCTCATCTGCGCCGGGTTCTGGACCTTCGCCTTGCTGCTGACGCCGCTGCTGGTGTCCAACGTCCAGCTGGTAGAGTACCACTCGCCCGGCTGCTATCTCGCGCCCGAGAAGGACTACGTCGCCTGGGTGGTGGTCATCACCATGACCTCCATGATCTTCCAGTTTCTGATCCCCGGGGGTATCATCATCACCTGCAACTGGCTCACCGTGCAGACCCTGAAGAAGTCGCCGGAGCTTCAGACATCCTACAACCTCAACACAAACATGTTTCACTTCTACTCAGTCGCATTCGTTGTGTGCTGGCTACCATATCACCTGGTCAATCTTCTAATAATGGTGGACGACCTTAACCCACTTATACTAAACTGTGACTCCACAAACTCAATATACTTTTCCCTCAACGTGCTGTTTTCCTTCACCCACCTCCACTACATCGCCAACCCGGTCCTCTACAACTTCTTGAGCCCCAGCTTCCGTAGAAGCCTCTGGAGAGCGGTGGCTCGCTGCGTCAGAAAGGAGGCGACGCCGATCCATGTGGAGGACGATGTAGACGGCGAAGGAAAATACAAGCCTCAAAACGCTAGCGTGAGAAAGACGAGCAATGCTAGCACCAGTCAGTCAGACATGGCCTCCTAGAGTTCTAACAAGGTTAACAAGCAAGGAGTTGAAAGAAAAGCAAATTAGTGCTTGAAAAAAACAGACAAGCAAGAACATGTAATGTGAGATCAATTTAGAGAATCTATTTAGTCTTCATTATCCACTAATTCAACATGTTAACATATTTCCAGTTGAATGCTATTGTGATAGCAATCAGGTCTCTGTTACCGGTGTCTCTGTTGCCTGACCTTTCAGTGTAGGCTACTATTTTGTCTTGGTCATAAGATTTTGCAAAATCAAATAGATAGGTAACACTTCCTTATGTTTAGACAGACTACAGACTACTAGCTGAATACACTAGTTTAATGGTCGGTTGTAATCTGGCCTTTTTTATCTGTAATGATATCACTTTATTTTCCTATTTGTTTGAAATATATTGTCCTATCATTTTGCCTTTCACTCTATACTGTACATTATATCAAAAACAAAAACAATTATTTTTCTTGGATGTCATTTGGGCCCCCACTGTCGATTGTCGACAAGGCAGCACTGCCTGGAAGGCACTAGGGTTAGGGTTAGGGTTAGGGTTAGGGTTGGGTGGCAGGGCTGCCTTGAAGTCGACGATGGGGGCCTAAAACACCATCACCAGGCTTGGACAACCCTGACCTAGTCTTAGTATAACTTTTCTTCTTGTCAGTTTCCTAATTTTCTCAGTTCCATGCAGTCCCAACTGCAATTGTAATGTTATATTACCGTTGAGCACTGTAATATATGCAACAAAATACTCCCAACAACACACAGCACAGGAAATCTGAAAGGAAACCAAATCAGATATGTAATTAAAGGTGATGAAAGTCAGGTCAGTAGTAGTCTTGCCATTTAGGACATGGGGACACAAAAGAGCATGTTTGGAGTCTTGTGCCCCAAAAGAGTGGTAATGCTTTCAGGAAGGAACTGTTTCCTGCTCTTTAGCTGTGTCAGACATGTACTGGGTCATGTCTTCCTCCAATGCCCTCACAACTATGTGGCCGTTTGTGATGAAGCTTGCACTTTCTTTTCTGTGTTGATAAAAAAAGAAAAAAAAAAACACTTTGGATATAACCATATGCCAAATGAGCACAAATGAAAATGTAATTAAACTCCTTCACTTCTTGTATGTGTAGCACTACTGTGTCACCAGTATGACAGCTGGCAAAAATCTTGTGGTGTATAGCAGGTTTGTGCAGTGAGGACCACGTTTGGGCCAGATCAGGAAGGGTATAGTTTTCAAAAGATAGAGTTACTTTATTCATCCTGAAAGAACTTTAGGCATTCAGTAGTGTATGGTCAGCGTTAGATTACTTTTAAAATATATTCCACTAGATTACAGAATCCATGTCCTTACATTTATTTTCTGATGTATTCCCATAGATTACTCAAAGTAAATAACATATTCTGAATACTTTGGATTACATCAGCATTGTTATATTTAGTTAGAAATGGATGAAACAATTGTGAGAGATTATGTGAGATTGTAAGACCCATAGCCAAACCATGTCATCAACAGCCCACAACCTGCTTTACAGTGAGGAGTTGTAAGTAGTAGCCTACTTCTAATGCAAATACTCAGACAAGCTGCAGGTGCAAACTCTAAGGGGTTTATTTTTCAATCCAAAGAGTGACTGAACAACTCATACCTAACAACATGATAGCTCATTTCTCTGTGAATATTTAATAGTCTACAAAAAGTATTTCAGCAATCTATAATTTCATAGACCCTTTTACCCTAAATGTATTTAGAGAGCAATGGCTGCATCTCTCTCTCTCTCTCTCTCTCTCTCTCTTTCTCTCTCTCTCTTCCAATGAATTCTAAGGGGAAAAATACTCATTGAGACCCTCCAAGACAAATATGCATGTTGACATTTAATCCACAAAGGCTGGCTTGGCAAACTCAATTAGCTCAGTTACTGTCAGGGACACCTATCGACTGACCCACATTGCACCGTGAGGGGGTTTCAGCACCATAATCAACCAAAGCCTGGAGCCCAGGATGCAGAGGGCAAGGTTTTGGCTTTATCCAGTCATTGATTATCAATTCAACGCAGATTTATAAAATGACACGATTTTTAAACGAATCTCTTAAGACTGGGTTGGCAGCATGGTGGGTTAAATGCCAAGAGAGATAAACAATTATTTTAGGAATTAGGAATGACCCACGTTTCATCACTGAACTTGAATACAAAGAAGTGTGGCTAGAAAGGGGGAGCAATAGATCTACTTCCATTGCCTTGTAGCAGCATTAAAAAGGCATTACTTCCAGTTCATTAACTTCGTTGTGTGGCAACGTTGCCTACAGTATACACAGCTTTTTTGTAAAATAGGCTAGAACTACATCAGCATCAGTGAATGCATATTTTTTAACTTGTTTTTTGCTTTCATATTTTTTTCCCAAAGGCTTGAATGTGAATGTAATGACCCATATCCTTAGACTTATCGTCATCGCAATTTTTTAATTTGAGAAGGTCAAATTTAGCCTGGAAAATCCAGACCCTGGAACTCTGAATTCCCAAGTTGCATTGTGTGTTTAACCCACAATCAAAAAGCTGTTTAGTCAGAGAGGGCTGAAGCGGAGCGAAAGGCGCAAGCGTACGTAGCCTAAGGATCTTTGGGTCAGTTGCCTTACCTGCCGTGTGCCTTCGTCTCAGTTTGAATCAAAGATCCTTGAGCGGAGCCCAGGAGCCAGCCAGCTACACTTTTGGTGAGATATGACTGCTTGCTTCCACTGATAACATTAGGCCTACACAACAGTGAGCATGAATTAATGCCACAAAGTGTATGGAGTAAGCATATAAAATAGCACCTTGAATGACCACTGTGTACATAAACTTGAACTAGTGCCCTGAATGATCACTACTGGGTGGAACTGCCCTGAGCAGAAAATACAGAAAGGGCTGGTGCTTCAAGAAACGCCAGGCCAAACGCTGATGTTGCTCCTCAGGTACTCCCCAACACAACCGTGAGATTGACTTGCCTTATAAATGTTTGAAAACCTCCCATATCTGTAAGATATTACAGTATATATACATGTATAGCTGATCTGCTTTCATGTCTCTAGAGGTACATCTACTGAAAGCATCCTGAAAAGGGGGAAAAACACATAAATTGATTTTATACAGTATATATATATACTGTATATATATATATATATATATATATATATATATATATATACAGTATATATATATGTGTGTGTGTGTGTGTGTTTTTCCCCTCTTCAGGATGCTTTCAGTAGAGGTAGGCCTACCTGTAGAGACATGAAAGCAGGTCAGCTGGATCTGAAGCAGCTTGTGGAGCTGGAGAGGAAGGTCAGGGATGCTGAGAGGATAAAACAGCTGAAAGCTCTTGCTAAGGCCGAGAAGACGGCCAGGAAGGTAGAGAGGCTCAGAGGGATGAACGAGGCAAAGAAAACCCAGAGGAGGGATGACCAAGTGAATGACATCAACCCTGAGAGATATTGGCATTGTTACATTTTAAACATGAGTTATATTTCACCTGTTGAAGACTGACCAAGCCTCTGACCAGGCCGTAAACGAGGCAGTAGGCACACATTATAATTCTTATTTTCATTATAGGCCTAAATATATTTCTATTCAGAGTATTATTCATATTTCTACTTCAATAAATATACATGTGTTACTGTAATCACAATTCTATTTATGTTATGTAGGCCTATATGTCTATTATGTACTGTATATGTCTGTCTAAGTTTATAGATGTCTATGACCACTACAAGAGCCGTACATACAACAATGAAGTGCCTTCAAAAGGCTGTCTTACCTGCATACTGTATATAAAATAGATAATGATGAATAAGTGAACTTTTACACAGTTCACTTTTTCTTGGATCCTGCATGACTCCTGCCAATGCAGTTGACTCTGACTCACACAATCCCTGCAAGGCATTTCAGCACCCTGGCCAGAGACCTTGCCAGCCAGGCTCTACCTACTTTGCGCCATCAAAAATGACTGCTGATTCTAATGGGCTCGGTTCATCTCACAATTCAGGATTCACATTAGCTATCTTGTTCGACGACCAATGGAGCTTTTTAACAGCCGCCATTTTGACCTGAAATGTCGGGCAGGTCCAGGTGTTACAAATTACATTTAATTACGGTTCTGATTCTGACTTAATTGGTGCAATTAGTAACACCTGTGCTTGCCCTACTATTACATGTCAAAATGGCGGCTGTGAAAAAGGTCTACATCTATACCAGAGCAGTAGAGAAAACAGAGTGGCGACACTCCCATGAGAGACAGTGTAAAACAATAGCAGCACTTTCCCTTCCCAGTTTACAGGTTATGGGAGTTTTGGAACTTCAAACAACCAATCTCTTGGTCAATGAGTTAATTGATTACTCTCTTAAATCCAGATGGTTGCAATCCAGCCATTCAGCAGTTTTTTGGGGGCATGTGGTGGTAACATCAGAGAGTGTCGCAACTCTCCCTTTCTATGGCTCTGATCTAGACTATTTTGGTGAAAGTCGAGCCAAGTATTTGATCCAACCATTTAGTAAACCAGCTAGATCCAGCCAGGTAGATAAAATAATTAGTGTAAAAAAAAGTGCACAGGTAGAAAGAAAATATGGAAGGACAAAATCTAGTATTTGTCTTTGAGAATTGGCACATTATTGCATTCAGTTTAAACTTCATTGCAATACAACTGTTCTATTTCTGATTTCTGTTTGAAAGGTTTATTGTAAAAAAGCATATTTTGAAAGAGATCATGGTGACATATGATACACAGACAACAGAAACGCAGACAGGTGAATTGACAAACAGGACAGTTTGATCACCAACATGCAAGTCAAAACAACCACCAAACATTTTATAAAAGATTTATTCATGTTCATGAGTTGTCTTTTGATCTGTTTGTATTACTTTGCTTTGCACTGTTTTCACATTTAAAAAATGAGGGCAAAATAACTCCATTACATAACTCCTCATGAAAATGGATCTGGAAGAGAGACAGCAGAATGTCCATGGCTCATGATGTACAGGCATACAAACTGATGAGAAGCTCACGTTGATAACAGACATCACTTTTGAGGCGTAAAGGTGAGGCCTCAAGACCTATCAGCTTACAACTCCTCATGACCACAGGGCCTGCTTTCCTGCTAGAAGTCAACTGCATTTGGTGTCATTGTGTGTTATATTTCACTTATTTACTCCGGTAAATATATCCAGAACAAAGACCTCCTTTGATTAAACTGCAAGCTTACCTTGCAGTGCATTTTCAGAAATACTGATCACGTTATTGTTCTGACAGCACGAAAATAGGGCTGGTTGTTAATGTTTTTTTAAATGACCATGAATGTTTTTTCATGTATCAACCTTCTGAACAACCTCTTGTCAATAACAGGATAAATTGATAGTAGTTATTTCTAATGACCATTTTTTTAGATTTCAATTATTATGCCAAGAATAGTTCAAAACATAAATACAACCATATGTTTATGTAACAGAAATCTTGTTACAATAACAGGATAAACTGATAGTGACCTTAATTATTACCTCAATAATTGTGAATATTTTGTGAGAACACAAAATAAAACCTCTCTATATTGCAGGTGCAGTCGCTGATTAAACAGTGACAAACATCCATTATTAGTTCTTTTAGTGCCCCGGCACAAACTTCATTACACTTGTATTCATCAGAAACTACAAACACAAAGTAGCTTACATTCACAATGGTCCCCGGATTTGTGACACAGACATAGGAACCCGTTCAAATTGGGGGATTCAGAGATACATTCAATCACTCAAAGGCATGTCTCTCTCTCTCTTTCTCTCTCACTCTCTCTCCCTCTCTCTCTCTCTCTGCATTATCATCATGGAGAGCTTGGCAGTGTGACTGACTGATAAACTACAACACAAAGTTGCTAAGATACATCCCAGAAATTCCATGTGGTCCCTCATGAGTAACAGCGTATCCCAACGCTTGAATTATTCTTTTTTTTGTTTGTTTTTGTTATTTTGAAAGAAAAATGAAACTCATAACCTGATGCAAACTCCTAAACAGTTAGTAGTACTCTCTGTATATGCCTATACAGACAAGAAATCAAGTTGTACAAATTCCAGTACATACAGTCACAGTTTTTAAACATGGGAACACTATTCGTCATCGGTGATATAATGAAGTCTAACAATCTTTTTTTTTTTCTTCATAGCATTTTGAATATCCTGTACAATTATTTGTCTGCTCTTTTTGAAGTAAAAATTCCATACATTGATTTTTTTTATTTTTTTTTTGGCAGACTATTTCTATGAGTGTACCATCGTATGAATATAATAACACAACTCAGCAGTTTTTCCCGCTTTGATTGACAGCAGATGGACATTCCATGTGTTGAGATTTCTGTGAAAGGGCTTTCAGTCTTACTATTGTCCCCATTGGTGTCTAATAGAATTCATTCATTTTCAGCATTTGAATGCTTTCATTACATTCACAGTTTGTAAAGCTGTCTTACTTCATTCTTTTAGCATGACTTCCATTTTTTTTCACATAAAAATACAGTTAGCTCATCAGAATCATTTTCATGACGCATCATCTCCTTTTCATCCTGAAGACTCAGCAGAGAAGTTACCAGTGACCTTGCCCCATTCTGGTGACCTTGGAAAACATAACCCGCCGTCCCTCTCCTCAGAGGAGTCCAGTACCAGAGATGAGGTGACTGGATTCCGGAACAGATGTCCATCCTGTATGTGTCCTCGGATCCGTTTCTCTTATTATTAAAGGTTCCCTTTTGTCCGACTGGTTTGTTCTCCAGTGCTGTGGCAACTGGCGGTCATTCGAGCACTGGCTTTGGAGGCAGGCCAGAGTCCACAGGCAGCGGGCAGCGGGCAGTGGCCCTTGGCCCGACAAGCTTGCTCCTGCTCTCTCTGGCAAAGCAAAGTCATTAAAATACACCACACACTGTGAGTGTCAGTGTGTGTGTGAGTTTGTGTGTGTGTGTCCGTCCGTGTGCGTGTCGGTGTGCATGTATGTGTGTGTGTGTGTGTGTGTGTGCAGGGGGAGAGGGGTTATGGGGTTCGTTGGAGAACTGAAGAGGTGAAGCTGCACTCCTTCCTGCTGTCCCAAGGTGTAGAATTTATGCTTTTGTGCACGTACACACAGACACACAGGCCAAACTGTGCACACTCACACACACACACACACACACACACACACAAAGTCGCCTTATGCTGAGGAGCTCACAAACAGGTTGTCTGTTGCCTTTCCACTACAGTATGATTGTGTGTTTGTTTGTGTGGGATAGAAAGAGACACCATTGGCCTGGTGTCTGGACACTACTAAGTACAGGTGGGCCCCTACACCGACACAGTGGCAACACACTGGTTGCAATGTTGGCAGCCATTCCTGTTCATTTTTGTCTTTTTTCCTCTACCAATGCTACAAACAGATTTGTTGTCTTTCACTCTCACTCACCTTCATACTTGTTCACACATACATATAGTTACACACATACACAGACACTTTTTTTACACACACACACACACACACACGCACACACGCACACACGCACACACGCGCACACACACACACACACACACACACACACACACACACACACACACACGCTCACACACACACACCCTAATGCACACAAACACATAGAAACACATGCATGCAAACCAGCTTGTAACAAACACACAACAAATGCACTCACAGACATTCTCACTCACACCTTGCACTCTCACACACACACACACACACACACACACACACACACACACACACACACACACGGCTGAGTGCAGTTAGGACACGGCCCTTCGGGAGCTGCTCCTACTCAGGCTGGCGGCAGCGGCGGCGGCGCTGGTTTTGCTCGAGAGGGTGGGGGTGGCACCAGCACCGGCACCGGCACCACCCGCACCTCCACCCATGCCGCTGCCGCCGGGGAGGGGAGCGCCAGAGGAGGAGCAGGGGGAGCCCAGGGAGGCGCCGGTGGGGGTGGTGCAGGGCGTGCCGCTGCTCTCGTTGGGGCAGCCGTACTGCAGCAGGATGTCCGCGCACTCCTGGCTGCCGGCGCGACGCGCCAACCACAGGGCCGTCTGACCCTGAGGATCACGGCACCTCACGTCACTGCCATACTGCAGAGGACAGAGAGACACAGAGAGAGTGAGAGAGAGAGAGAGAGATGGAAGAGAAGAGCACAAGTGGAGTGGACAGAGGAGATAGCAGGCAGAAGAGGGCAGTGGAGGAGAACAGGAGAGGAGGATAGAGAAGAAGAAGGGGAAGGGAAGAGACCCATTGAGTGAGATTGGACTTTAAATGGTCAGTGCAAAACCTCTGAGGGAGACACATGATTGAGGCACTTAAAGGTACACTATGCAGTTTCAGGTGAAGTTGCATGGCTGGTTCTCTCACTAGCAACTTGCTACAGCTATACCGTATGGCTATGCTAGGTGAATGATTCCGCTAATACAAGTTTGTTTACCATTAAATTGGCTTCGTAAAGGTTATACTGAGGTGAAAATCTTGCATAGTGTGTTTTTAAGTTAATTAACATATTCGGAGTAGAACCCTCACCCAAACGAGTAGCTGCGTCATGACGACGTCGGCCAGCTGACACGCGGCGTGGAGGGCGGTGCGGGACTGCTGGGTGCTGCCGTTGCTATGGTGCATCACCACGGCGCTCGGTGCGTTGATCTCCTCCTTGGAGCTGTGGGCGAGCAGCAGGAGTAGGCGAGGCAGGTCCCTGTCCGTCACCGCCCGCAGGAGGCGGGCCGACAACGAGCCGTCCAATCCCTCGGCGACACCGGTCAGTGGCGCCACGAACATACGCAGCTCATATTTGGCCCGTATCCACGACTCACGCTCCTCTCTGAGGAAAAGATAAGGGGGGGGGGGGGCAATGACTTTTAACTTTTAAGGACAACACTGAGCTCTGTATGTGCTATACTGTATACGTGAAAAGCAGATTGCAAGTAGTCAATCCATGACATCAGGCAGGCACATTTAGAGTTCTTCATGATATACAGGACACCTTATTATACACTTTCCACGGAACAATGGCACCATTGCATAATGATATAAGTTAAATATTTAATATGGACATTTCTCAGCTGCAGCAAAGAGTTTTTCTTCAGATGTAATGTGCTGCAGGCCTTGTTAGCAGTGCAGCTGGCGGATAGAAGCTGGCAAACTCTCACTGGGATCACCCTGTAGCAGCAATTCCAATCAAAACCAACACAGCATATGCTATAACCTAAAATTATTATGGGATATAGGAACATAGCTGTTTTGTCAGATATGGCAAGGAAACTGGAATATTTGTTTATGTTTTGCTTTGGGTAGGTATTGTAACATTTGTAGAATCTTTTCATCTGTTCAGAAATTTGAAACACGACTGAATGTTCTCTTAATCATTGTGATTAAAATGTGCTGCTGTATATGATATATAGCCTTTCCCTATATGGTCAATATGCTGCGTGTTCTTGACTGACCGCGTGGCGTCCGGCGTGGGCTTGTGGCGGCCCTGCGTGCACGCCTCCCAGATGCTGTTGGCCAGGTGGTTGCCGATGGCGCTGAGCACCAGCGTGAGCTCGTGGGGCCAGTCGTCCAGGTCCAGGGAGCGCACGCGCGACAGGTGGGTGCCCAGGTTACGGTGGATGCCCGAGCACTCGATGCAGATGAGGGCGCCCAGGTTCAGGCTCGCCCACGTGGGGTCTAGGAGACAGGGAGGAAGAGGAGGGGTGAGTGGAGAGAGAGAGAGAGAGAGAGAGAGAGCGAGAGAGAGAGAGAATGATGGGATTGGATGATGAGAGAGAGAGTCACAGGGATCAACAAGAAAAGAAAAAATAAAGGGAGAGCAAAAGAGTGATAAAAAGAGAGGAAAAAAGAGAGAAAAGAGGTGAATGATGAATGTTGAGAGGGAGAAGCCACAGAGAAAGAGAGAGCAATTCATCCAAGCACAGAGAGCACCGATTGAGAAACGATAGATTCAGTGGAACAGTTAGAGACGGCGAGAGGCAGGAATAAAAGTGATGACACACAATCACCAAACGAGAGGGAGAGCGAGAGAGATGACCAGAGCAAGAGAGAATGAGCGGGTCAGTGGACGGTCAGGAGACGCTGCATTAAAGACAAACTGCATTAGTATTCACCCTGCTGTCTCAGGCCCATTCGCCACCCTGAGTTCTACGCTAGTTTAATTAGGTTCTCAGGGAGGGCCAGGAACCGGACAGACATGATGTACGTGCATGGAGCCGGCCTGCGCAGGTGTAATAAAACACTTAGTTAATAAGTAGAGTAAAAGTTTTACAGGCTCATTATTTTTGTATGTTTCATATATCTGCTACAGTAAGTTAGACTCCCTAAGGTCTTGAGGGCTGATTGAATTTTTAGGTCGAACCCCACTGAATACCATTCCTTTTACTGAGGCTCTGGTGGATAGTGGCTGGGCTTTGAGAAACGCTGCCATCTTCTTTGCAGATGTAGAACCAAAGAACAAGGGAATAAAGAACAATGGGCAAATAGAAAAGAACAAGGGAATAAAGAAGAAGGACAGATAAAGGTCATTAGATACAAAGGGGAAAGAGGAAGAGAAACGGAACGAGTACAGCCAGGACGGAATCGTGTTGTGTTGGTTTAACCTGCTCCTCAATTACAGGAAATACATCGATACCATATCAAGGCAGAATGTGTGTGTGTGAGAGAGAGAGAAAGCGAAAGAGAGCGAGAGAGAGAGAGAGACTCACTGGGTGCGTCACAGTCAACACAGAAGCTGTTGCCTTTGGCATTGCGGATGGCCTGAATCGCCACCGCCTCACTCTGGCTGTTTCTCCGAGTCTGCAGAATAAATGCACACACACACACACACACACACACACACACACACACACACACACACACACACACACACACACACAGACACAGACACACACACACACAGACACACACACACACACACACATGCATGAACACCCTTTTCCTCTTAATTTTGGATAATGTTGAACAACCATGTCATTAAGTAATTATCTTTAAAACAAACATGACTTAATTGACTGTGCTCTCTCTCGTCTGATTGTTTTTCACATAAAGAAGTGTGCTAGTGTTCTTACTACACGGCCTCCCAGAACATCAGCAATCTGGCCGCGAGCCGGTTATACCTCTAGGGTCTCATCCAAATCCCCTCTCTGCACTTGACCTGATTAAGCTGAGGAGCAGCAGCTCCCCACAACAACAAACTGCCTCCTATCTGGGTTAGGGTTCCTGGCTGAGGGAGGGAGGGAGGGAGGGAGAGAGAGAGAGAGAGAAAGAGAGAGAGAGAGAGAGAGAGAGAGAGAGAGAGAGCGCGCAGCACTCTCTGAGAAATACCAACCCAGAAAAAGGGTTGATAAATAAGTGCAAATAAATATTCTTAATGGTTCCAGTTTTTTCTTTAATTCCCTACATTTAAGGGGGCCCTTTTGAATCCTTTCTGGCAAAGCCTCGCAGCACAATATTCTGTCATCCTGACGACTGCTGGCTGTGCGGTATCATTTCTGCCATCCCGAGGGACTTCTATCATTCCTCACATTTTTCATCTGAGAAACCCTCTCATACAAAGGCCTTTTTGAACAAGCGGCGGCCATTGTTCTTTTTGCCAGTGGTGTGGGGAGAGAGAGCTGTGGGGCAGCTACCTTGTTCCTGCTGCTCTCGCACGACTGCAGGCTGGCCAGGATCTGGCTCTCGATGGCCTGGACCCAGGCGTCGCGCTCCTCCAGACTGGGGGCCTCGAAGTGCCACGTCTGCCCCGTGCTGGACACCACCATGAAGTCAAAGTTGTCCTCGTCTGGGGAGGGACACGGAGAGTATGAGAAGGCTGATCATGTTTGTACACAGCAGTGTGTGTGTGTGTAGCTTATATGGAGGGGAGGTACTGTGGATCATCTGGGAAGTACAAGACTTAGCAGACATTTCAGCAGTCATTTCATGCATTGCACAACCAAAAACACAGCCAATGGAACAGGCACACATCCCTTTCAGGAGAGCAGCTCTGAGGAACAATGATCAAACAGAAATGAGCATGAGAAGATCACCACGGTTACGATATCATGACAGCGAGGGAGGAAGGAAGGACAAATATACACGTGTGCAACGGTTGCTATTTCAGAGTGAATGCAGGCAGGTGAAGCCACATGGATATGCATGCCGCTAATGCACACTCACACACACACGCACACGCACACGCACACGCACACGCACACGCACACGCACACGCACACGCACACACACACGCACACACACGCATGCACGCATGCACACAGACAAACACACAAACACCAACACACACAGATAACCCAATTACCTGTCTTATTTATGTTTCTCAAGCTACCAAAGCTTTTTAGCTTCCACATTTTGCGCTTGGCTGAGACGTGTGCGTGAGCAGGAAGAATCCCACAGAGGCAAACAAAGAGGAGAAAAACAGAGAGAGAAAGACAGAGAGAGAGTGAGAGAGACAGAGAGAGAGAGAGAGAGAGAGAGAGAGGGAGAGAGAAGCAGTGTGAGAGATATGAAAGGAGAAAACAGAGAATGAGGAGCAGATTACAGGCGATTTCAGAAAGCAGCGTGAGGAAAAGAGCAAACAAAAGCACCCAAACCCTTAGTCATACTGGACAATACTCTCTCCCCTGCAGTCTCAAGGCACGTGGCAAAGCACTCCATCGAACCATCCGACTGTGACAGCACAGGAAAATATTAGTGCTCTCTTTCTTTCTCTCTTTCTCTCTCTCCCTCTCTCTCTCCCTCTCTCTCTCTCTCTCTCTCTCTCTCTCAGATGAAGACCTAATCCTATCTCAGCACAACCTCACTGACAAAAGCCATTACACAGAGTCCATTTCACACAACATTAAAAAATGAAACCTCAGTTACAGCACTGCCAGCTCTCATATAGTCAGTGGACTGTTACACAGCAATGTAGGTTAATACACTGAGGTACCTCCCCCTAGTGGCTGTTCTCTGTGCTCGCGGCACACTGTCAGTGACACAGCTTAGCAAGTCACTGTATGTCCAAGCCTTTTACAAGAGAAAAGGAGGGGTCCTACAATGTAAAACACACAACAAACACATTCCATGCACTCACATATTGAAACAAAGCTCTAGATCTAGGCTAGCCTGTGTCTGTTTTAGAGACAGAGTGCATGCACTGCAGAGCTACTGGTGTTTGTCCAGGGCTTGGGCTTGGTCAGTGCTAATTAAGCATGCTGTTGGGTAGTCTCACCTTCAGCTTGGCCGGACGCTGCTTCCCCTTTCTGGTTCATGCTCTTCTTCCTCCTCGTCTTCTTCCTGTCAATCATTGGGGAGGAGGGGCCAGGCTCTTTGCCAGAGGTGGGGCTGGACACGCCCTCTACGGAAGAGTCTGGGGGTTGAGAGAGGACATACAAGGTCTACCTGAGATCTACCCTTACATTACAGTTACATTCACAGATGAAGCACGCATGCGTACAGTAATTTCCTGTGTATTAGCCGCATTGTGTACAAGCCGCAGGACAATGTTTTATGCAAGTTAAAATAAATAATACTATACTAATACCATATTAACTGCCCCCGTGTATTAACTTCAGATTAAGACATTTTGCAAAATCAATGTATAAGCCGCGGCTAATAGTTGGGAAATGACGGTAATGTGACTGCACATGACAATCCTTAGGAATGTATTTCCAAAGAAATCTTATGAAATGAAACCTGATAGCCATATTGTGAACCAAAAAAAAAAGGCTGCTGTTTGCATTATGTCAAATGAGGCTAATGAGCCTGTGAGCTGGTGATATGATCTCAGGCCTGATGCCTGTGCTGCAGTGGTATGGGCTTGTGAGTGGTAAGGGCTTGTGGGGATGTGGGGCTGTGAGGATGGTGGTTCAGTGGAGAGCTCACCCATACTCTGAGCCTTACTGGAGAGTGTGGAGGGGTTGCGCTGCACCCCCCTGTTTCCCAGGGTCAGCCCGCCCTCATCCACGGTCAGGAGGCCACTGGGATATGTAGGCGCTGAAAACAGGATGCAAGTGTGTACCATGTCAGCTAGTATTATAAACTGTACATTCAAGAGAAAAACATTCATCGTAACCGACGTGACTCCCTTTCTCACTGGTTCAATTGGTCTCAAGGTTTCCACTCTACAAGGGTCTAATCAGTTCACTGCTGTTCTCTCAGAATCATTTTGTTGGAATTTGTTCATTTTGATTCAGAATGCATGACAAAGCTCTTACAGAGAGGCAAGGAAACATGCAAGGTTATTTACATAAAGGAAGATTGTGTTATATAAAAAGAATCCTCTCTCTCTTCTCTCTCTCTCGATCTTTATCTCTCTCTCGCTCCTCTCTCTCTCTCTCTCTCTCTCTCTCTCTCTCTCTCACCTGCTCCTGATCCCTCCGATCCTGGGGTGTCCTTGACCAGGCCGTTCTGTCCAGCAGGGGGACCCCCCGACGAGACGGCTCGAGGCGGACGCTTCCCTGGAATCTTCACCGTCACCCGCAGCAGGTCCATCTCCTTCCCGTGGACGTTCTGCATGTACTCCTGTCGGGTCAAAGGTCACAGATAAAGCTTCAGAGACAGGGTTCTGAGCAATGCAGGGACATGGCCAGGCTGCCAGGTTCTGAGTTCACTTGCATTCAGGAGAACATCAGGTACTTACAAGGGCTCTGATAGGGGGACAGACAGTCAACAAAAACATGTGGAGACATATAGGCCAAAATCACTCAAATATACCATATAAACATACCAAATCAAACCAGATACCATACCATACGTATAGCTATGCTGCCATAGAAGTGACTAGCAGATTCAGATATCTACAAGGAGAGCTTGTAAATGATGAAATTATGACTGCACTAAACCATTTTATCACAGAATGCAGCTAGTGCCATGTGAGAGGAATAAGAGCCTTGCCCTGAATAGTACTTTCTGTAGTGGGATCGTATTTGACCCCTCGCAAACCTAGGGCCATTAGAATGCTTGACTGATATTCCTTCCTGCATTGAAATTCCCTGTATGTCCCATTGAGCAGCAGTAATGTGAGCAGTCTAGCTCTCATCCAGCCTCATCCATCAAAAACACGCCCGGCTCCCAGCCGTGCTGCATTCAGTCCCAGCCTCCGGAGCAGAGCGGAGCGGGGAGGAAGAGAGGACGGTGAAGGCACAGACAGAGAGGAGGTCTCCAGGCAGATCATTATTCCGGCTCTGTCTTTTTGCTGCAGAGAAGAGCTGAGCGCGGTGGAGTTTTGTTAAATATGCTCATAAGGTGGAAACAAGCGCAGCGAGGAGCCGCGGCGCCGGATGTGTGCGATCGGGGGGGGGGGGGGGGGGGGGGGGAGGCAACGAGAACCAATTCTGCTCACTGTGGGGAACATTCTTACGAGGTCGAGATTTATCTGTGTGCCGTGATCAATGTTTCGATTTGGGAGGATCTCTGTCAGAGAGGCTTATAAACAAGAAGATTACAGACAAACAAACAAACAAACAAATAAACAAACAGACAAACACTTTTCTTGGCAGAGAAACTAAAATACACAGATTACTTTTAACACGAGGACTCACATTTCTGTGCACACACATACTGTACACACTCAGAAGCACGTATCTAAACGTATAAAACACACACACACACACACACACACACACACACACACACACACACACACACACACACACACACACACACAGAGTTACTGAAGCGACAGCCTGAGGTCTACCTACATTGACACTGGAGTGGTAGGACAGCACCCCATCACTGGACAGGGTGACGTACTTCTTCTTCCATTCCTTGTTGATGGAGCTTCCGCTGCGCTTCAGGAGAACACTCTGGTGTGATAGACACAGAGAGGGAAACAGAGAACAGAGAAAGAAAGAGAGAGACAGTGTGAGAAAGGGTGAAGGAGTTTATATGTGTGTGTGTGTGTGTGTGTGTGTGTGTGTGTGTGTGTGTGTGTGTGTGTGTGTGTGTGTGTGAGTGTGTGTGTGTGTTTGCATGTGTGTGCGATATGGAGAAAGTGGAGGAAAGAGATTTGAAGTGAGAAAAGCGCACATCACATCTCATGAGTTCACACACTCCCCACACATACCAACACACACCTGTTTGATGGGGATTGCCCTTCCACTGCCAAAATCACATTTACTATCAACACTCCTTCTCTCATCGCTTCCATGGCGACCCTGAAACAGTGAATGGAGAAAAATATTACACATTTAGATTTATTCATACAGAACATATATCAGTGTGTATCCACCAGTTCATTACCACATTACCAGGAGTAGCTTTTGCTCAAGTCTGCCAATAAAAATAGTACACACAATGTCATGAAAAGTGTTTCAATGTCTACTTATAGCATGATTTCATGAGTTCTGAGTCTCTTTTGAATGAGCCTGATCCTGCACATTACTGAGGATTTCTCAGCTAAGGACATCTTTAGGGCTAAAAACCTTTCCTCATAGCTAGTGGCTGTTGACAGCTTCAAAATGGACACTAAAGACCCTTTTTGCTGCAGTTGCTCCTAACAACGCTTCAGGAGAGTGAGTCTGTTCTGACAAGGCATAGATCAAAGGTCAAAGGTCAACTCACTGGGAATCTGGCTGTGCGGCGGCGTGGACCACTCCTGAGGGTGCCTGGGGTGGCGCTGCCCAACTTTTCTGCCCCCGACGCGCCAATCTCCTTGTGACTGATGACCGGAGTAGACGGCAGAGACGAGGAGTAGTCACTGCTCTGGCCCCCATTACTTGCCTTCAGAGAGAAAGAGAGAGAGAGAGAGAGAGAGAGAGAGAGAGAGAGAGAGAGAGAGGGGAAGAGAGACAGTGAGGGAGAGAGTGTGGGAGGGAGGTAGAGAGAGAGAGATGAGGAGAGGCAGAAAGAGGAAGAGAGACAGATAAAGAACAAAAAAGACAGGAAGAGGGGTAGAAAGAGAGATGACATATAGGGGAACAGGGAATCAAATGATCAGAGAGAGCATATGATTGTTGGGCAGACAGTGACTGAGACATGAACAGAGAGTACAAGCACAACGCCACAGTAACAGGAGGAGAGGGGGAGGGCTTGAGACTCACCTGCCCAGGGAAGGCTCCTGACACTGGGGTAGATCCGCCGGAGTGACTTGGGGAGTTGGGCAGAGATTTGCAGGACGCAAACAGAGCGGCCTGCCTTTTCACTGCCACAATCTTCTGAGCAGCTGTAAGGACAGAGCAGAGAAAAAAAACTAAGTTGGGGAACAAGAACAATACATAGCTCCTTAAAGGGACACTTCACCGATTAGCATTAAGCTTTGTATCTTTAGAAAACCAGTCATGTTTTTGAATGGTCGTGCATCATTCCCTCATTTTACATCATTGAAAGCAGGAAGTCCTATTCATGGGTTTCATTGAAATCCGTATTTCTCCCATCTCAAGGCAAACTGAGGGTATGATGCAAGACCATTCAAAAACATGACTGGTTTTCTAAAGATACAAAGCTTAATGCTAATCGGTGAAGTGTCCCTTTAACATGTCAGGGAGGCCATCAGATATCATGAAGCTTCTCTGTCAGATCCCAATACAGTATGTCACTCTTGCAACTAGCGACAGGTTTTAGAGCTCTTTGTGCCCTTGTTCTACCCTGTAGCACAGCCCTGAGGACTCTGCATCAAAGAGACATTTGTACTGTAGATGCGTTATTACTGACCTTAGAGTCATGAACATGATAAACACCACAGTTAACGTTTTTTATCTTACCGCATTGTAGCTACCGCATCTGTAGGGTCTTTTCAAAGAGTATGAAAGAATATAATAAACCTCAAGCAACGCTACAGTATACTCTAGGAAAAAAACAAAACAAGATGTGCACTGAGGTAAACGACCAACAATGAATTCTCTTGCAGTATCTTACTCACATCAGTCCTTGATACACACACACACACACACACACACACACACA
This sequence comes from Sardina pilchardus, assembly GCF_963854185.1. Classification (NCBI taxonomy): domain Eukaryota; kingdom Metazoa; phylum Chordata; class Actinopteri; order Clupeiformes; family Clupeidae; genus Sardina; species Sardina pilchardus. The sequence continues at coordinate 7,065,880 of NC_085002.1, read as the reverse complement.
CACACACACACACACACACACACAAATACACATGGAAGAAAAACCCAGGTTCATGTTTATATCTACTGGTCGCTTCTGATAAGGTGGCTTATTTATCTCTCTTCCCTTTCCATTCTTCTAGCACACTCTTGTCACATCTTGTGACCTCCCCATTTCTCTCCTCAGAACTTCCTCTTCTGTATCTCGGTTTGCATGCCGCCCTGAATATGGCTGCATTTAAATGTGTGACTACATGATCGTGCTATTTCCCTTTTGAGAGCACACAGGTATATGTACAGGAAACTGCTGCTCTGACTGCAATAGTCTACAGCAGTACAAGCTACAACATCTACAGTATAGTGCATGACTGCACGTCAAGTGCTAGTGCAGAGAATTTATGCTCCTGTACATCAATTGGTTGGACAGGGTGCAAACAGCACCAGGGTCACAGATTTCATTCCCTACGAGAACACGCTGGCTACTGATAACACATGCACGATAGTGTCAGATCTTTTGGATAAAATGTAATTTAATAACATTAACTGACTAATGGATTGATTGATTGATTGATTGATTGATTGATTATTGAGTCTAGCAAACTGCTTTTACATGGAACCAAACTCATCAACCCTGCAGACATCATGCTGTAGCCCCTTTTCCAGAGCTCCGTCTGGGCTGTGGGCTGGCGAGGAGACACGGAGAGCTTTCCACATGGACGCTGGCCCACATTGATTGCATTGCTCCCCCACTGGCCCTGTCAAGATGTCTGATAACGGATCCGCTCCACATAAGTCACTGCGTTTCATTGCACAGATGGCGACGAGACGAGTAACTGCAGGAGGCTGAGCTCATTGTCATGCTTCCAGCTTTACTGTACAGGGCATTACACTGATGAAAAACTCCATCGCTAGATGGATATGTTCCTGCCTCTGATTTATGTTCTTCTGCTATGGCCCACACTGGACACCGTACGCAACAGTCACATACATGGCTGGCCATTTGTCATATGCAAGGTCAGGAGATGAAGGAGTGGAACAGGTTACAGTATCACTGAAACCTTGCAAACCTGTCTATCTTACCGCAGGGTTCTTTTGGTCTTTTAGATTGATCCAATAAATGGCATACCAATAAATGGCATACTGTATGTACATACAAACTATAGCTTGTACTAAGTGTTAACAGTGTGTTCAAGTGTATCCCTTTGTGGACAAGTCTTATTTGAAGTGTTAAATCATGCTAGTTTGTTAACTCATTCACTGAGTCTCCATATAATATGATGTTTTCTAACACATTTTAAAAGGTGCTATACTATTGGTACCTATTTCTCGTATCACCGAAGATGGTAACATGCCTACTGTACGTAGGGAGAGATCTTCAGCTCAGCAGACTGGGCCCTGCACATTTCAAGGAGAGTACACAGTACACTGAGAAGAACACAAGAGCCCTTCAGTGAGAGACACAGAGCAGCACCAGTGGGCTTTACCTTCCGTGAAGACGCGGTTGACGTTGAGCCCGTAGGTGGCGCACGTCTCGAAGTAGGAGCAGCGCCTGACGTCGGAGCAGAGCTGCCGGGCCCTGGCGTCCTCTATGACCCGCGGGTTGGAGCTGCTGATCTTATCTGAGCACAGACAGGAAACAGACGCGCGAGCTGTTAACGGCCACAGAGACGCCATGCAGAACTCAGCAGCCGACATGACGAGGCACAAGGAGACAGGGCGGCGGGAGAGGTCTGTGTCTGAGGCTAAAAACAACGAGGCCGTCGCTTTTACTCCACCTCAGGCATGAACCAGCTCTCTCTCTCATACGCCTCTCACTACAGTGGAAACTTATGCTGGACAGATCAGATATGCCATGAGGGAAGACTTACTACTTTCTGACCTATGGAGATGGGAATCACAGTATTGATATCATGCACTGGACGGCAAGATGTAATAACACTGTTCCACTTTAGCAGTGGCATATAATGATCCTAATGTCATTTTAGCATAATATGTAATTACTAATTCTATTACAGTATACAGCAGTAGGGTATATCGACACCCAGATAATGGCCAAGATAAGAACAGATCAGGTGATGTTTTTAGTGACTGTGTGGGTCAGTTGCCTCTTTGTGTCAGTGCTGTACTGTATATTTCTGTGGGGACCAGAGTGTAAACTTCACTAATGGTCTGGGTGTGTCTCACCTTGAGTGCCCACTACTATGAAGGGGACCTCTGCTACATTTCGGTGACTGCACAGCTGGCTGTAGTTGTTGTAGACCTCCTGGAAGCTGGACTCGTTCTCCAAGCTGAAGACCAGGATCACGCCATCTACCCAGCTACAGAACTGAAGGGACAGAGATGCATGTTCATGTGAAACACACATACACACACACACACACACACACACACACACACACACACACACACACACATACACACACACACACACACAGATACACACATACGTAGAGACACACAGACACAGACACAGACACAGACACAGACACACACACACACACACACACACACACACACACACACACACACAGACACAGACACAGACACAGACACAGACACAGACACAGACACACACAGACACACACACACACACACACACACACACACACACACACACACACACACACACACACACACACACACACACACACAGTCACAGACACAGACACACACAGACACACACAGAAACACACACACACACACACACACACATACACACACACTCTCTCTCTCTCTCTCACTCTCTCTCTCTATCTCTCTCTCTAGTGTGCGCTCCCTCACTTGAGCATCTGGCAGGCCTGGTTCCTCTCTAATGAGCAGCAGGTGACTCTGTCCGTCCACCAGCACTTCCTTCTTAAAACGGCCCCCTGAAAAAAAAAAAAAAACACATACACACCGCAGATCCCGGATCAGACCGACATTCTCTACTCACTCACACACACTGAGAGAGTGAGAGACAAAAGTGTAACAGAAGCCACACATTAGTGACACCAGCAAGAGAGTGGGAGGTGGATTATTTTAGCATCTGAATATCTGAATAATCTCACCAGGTGCTACAAGAATCAAAGAGCATGATGCAACGAGAGCCACAGGGCACCATCTGACTACACTGCAATAGTTCATGGTATAATCTCCACAGTGTTGTGAAACGTGTAAGTATAGTGTAACGCATTGTCTTTTTCCCATTCTGTTATTACACCTTTATGCAAATGGTTACCTCTCACTCTCAAAAAAGATGCATGTGAATTCTCTCCAGTGCAGGGCCTGCATTTCTGAATAATTGATTAGCTATAAGGTCGGTGTCTTTCATTTTTCAAAAATGTTCCATTTAAAACTACAACAGTAGAGATTAGCAGCGTGCAGCGCAGCACAGCACACTGCAACAGGTGCAGCAGCACATTATTAATTCAGGGGTCAAGGGATCTTGTGTACTAAGAAAATGAATATCTTCACATTACCATCACTTTGAATAAAGTATTACCCTTACTGCTTACAGTCAAGCGCCATTTGGCAGTGTGTATGTGTGTGTGTGTGTGTGTTAATAGGTGTGTGTGTGGTGTGTGTGTGTGTGTGTGTGTGTGTGTGTGTGTGTGTGTGTGTGTGTGTGCATGTATGCGTGTGTGTAAGTGTGTAAGTGTGTGCATGCATGTGTAAGTGTGTGTGTGCGTGCGTGAGTGTGTGTATGTAAAGCAAAGGAATGGGCGGAGGCTACAAACCCTCGGGGCTCTCCAGAGGCAGGTAGCTGCCAGACATGTAGCGGTGCACCAACGCTGACTTCCCACTTTGCAGACTACCCAGAACCCCCTGTGAGAGAGAGAGAGAGAGAGAGAGAGAGAGAGAGACAGAGAGAGAGAGAGAGAGAGAGAGAGAGAGAGAGAAGAGAGAGAGAGAGAGAGAGAGAGAGAGAGAGAGAGAGAGACAGAGAGAGAGAGAGAGAGAGAGAGAGAGAGAGAGAGAGAGAGAGAGAGACACACAGCAAACACAAACAGCGCCTTAGACACACTCACTCACACAAGAACGGGGGCCCTGTCAAAAAAAAAAAAAAAAAAAAAGGCACACTCAAACTTCCGTGCTCATTTTCTCACAAGCAGCGAGAGCCAATCAAAGGGACCGGGCTGCCCGCAAGAGCAGAAGTGCCCGAGGATGTTTGCGTGCTGCTCAGCGGCTGGCTCCGGATCAGTCGGATCGGCGCCCGCAGGGGGATGCCTTTAGAGAAATCATTTACCTCGGAATTTCCAAACAAACAGAGACAAACAAACTTCGCCCCCTTACCAGACGGAGCTCTTGGATGGCACGGCTCAAAATCCATTCCTGACTGTTGGCACACGCTGCTGTTAAGGGGAAGAGAGAGAGAGAGAGAGAGAGAGAGAGAGAGAGAGAGAGAGAGAGAGAGAGAGAGAGAGAGAAGGAAGAGAGAAAAAAGAAGACAGAGAAAAGGAGAGTGAGAAACAGAGAGATGGGTAGAACCAGAGATGGAGGTACAAAGCAGCATGAATGGAGATGAATCTGGCTCTGACCCATCACTCAATCTGACCTGACCGTGTGTGTGTGTGTGTTGACCTCAGTGGTGGTAAAACTCACAGATTACACCCACCTTCACACACACACACACACACACACACACACATACACACACACACACACACAATCAGGACTTGAAACCATAGGTGTTGCACTGAAAAAAAGTTGTGAAAGGTCGATCATTTGAAGATTCATAAGTCATTCAAAGAACCTCAACCAACCACTACAATCATCAATCTTCTGAACATAAACAAAACACACAACACTTAAAGGGATATTCCGCCATTTTTGGAAATACGATCATTTTCCACCTCCCCTCGAGCAAAACAATCAATATTTACCTTGTTCCCGTTCATCCAGCCATTCTGTGAGTCTGGCGATACAACTTTTAGCTTCAGCCTAGCATAGATCACTGAATCGGATTAGACCATTAGCTTCTCGCCTGCTAGCTTCATGTTTAAAAGTGACTAAGATTTCTGATAATTTTCCCATTTAAAACGCGTCTCCTCTCAAGTTAGAAAGTGCAATAAGACCAACTGAAAATGAAACCTGGCGTTTTTCTAGGCTGATTTGACATGGAACTACACTCTCATCTGGCGTAATAATCAAGGCAACTTGCAAATGTACCATAGGCGCAGTGATATCGTACGCAGCATCTGAAAATAGTCCCCATAGACATCAAGCAGTAGTAGTGCCAGTAGCTGCAAGTTGCCTTGATTATTACGCCAGATGAGAATGTAGTTCCATGTCAAATCAGCCTAGAAAAACGGCAGGGTTCATTTTCAGTTGGTCTTATTGCACTTTCTAACTTGAGAGGACACACGTTTTAAATGGGAAAATTACCAGAAATATTAGTCACTTTTAAACATGAAGCTAGCAGGTGAGAAGCTAATGGTCTAATCCAATTCAATGATCTATGCTAGGCTGAAGCTAAAAGTTGTATCGCCAGACTCACAGAATGGCTGGATGAACGGGAACAAGGTAAATATCGATTGTTTTGCTCGAGGGAAGGTGGAAAATGAGCGTATTTCCAAAAATGGCGGAATATCCCTTTAAAAATGGTTACATTACATTGCAAGAAGACATTACCAAGAAATATCTACACACACACACACTCTTCACAGAAACAGCCAGGAGATGCCACAGGGTACATTAAATGCCATTTGCACACACACTCTCTCATGCACACACACTCTCCCTCACACACACACACACACACACACACACACACACACACACACACACACACACACACACACACTCCAGAAGCACCGACCTTGGCACCAAGGAAGACTCTCAAAGTCACCCGCCCATGTGCTGTGCCCATTGGCCCCTATCTAGCGGCTAGAGAGAGGAATGGCACTGGGGACTGTCTGTGCCCTCCCTCCCCACCATGCCCCGGCCAGTCACACGGCCAGATGGCCCGCGGCACAGCAGGAGAGGGCTGGACGGAGCGATGGATGGATGGAGTGAGAGAATGAAGGAGAGGCGAGGAGGGAGGAGTGAAAATTAATTGCGGCAGGCACCGTGGGGGCCGAATAGCGCAGGTTCCAATTCATTAACAGCTCTGTAGAAAACCTGAGGAGCAGGACTGTGTGCATGTGTGTGCTTTTGTATGTCATGTGAACGTGTGTGAGTCTGTGTATGTATGTGGTTATGTGTATATCTGTGAGAGAGAGAGAGAGTGTGTGCATGTGTTTGTCAATATGTGTTTGTGGGTGGGCTCTGTGTTTGTGCAAGCGTAGAATACACATATGTGCAGCGGTATACCATCAAAGCGGGTCCTCCGCGTACAGTTACTGCATGTACTGTATGCACACAACAATCTATTAGTGTAGCGGTGCATGGCCACAACTATTCATGTGCTTATGCCTTTCCTGCTCCTTGCTAATCTTGTACTAGAGTACATGACGTGTGTGTGTGTGTGTGTGTATGTGTGTGTGTATGCGTGTAGGAGTGTGCGTTGAGTATGCTACAGTTGTTTATGTGCTCCTTGAGTACGTGCTCACTCTTGTATCCAGGCTTGTTTTTTTTGGAGTGTTTTTGTGCTCGTCGCCGGCGGGCTCTCTTGCACTTTAGCCGTCACCTCGTCACCGCAGCCGTGCCATCAGGCTCCGGTCCTTCCACTTCATCACGGATGAGAGGGAATATGGATCTCCGCACGGCAGCACGGAGCCGAGCAGCACGGAGCGGAGCGGAGCCGGGACACAAACACACAGCGCTCGCGGTTCCGCTCGAGGAGAAGACGGATGAGGACCGCGGCGATGGAAAGCCCCCGAACAGTCGGCTTTTCTCTCACCTCTCGCGCTCTCTCCTCCACGCTCGCCATCTCAATAATAGATGAGGGGGTGGGGGGGGGGGGGCAGGAGCCCAGGTGCAAGCGGAGAGCGCCTGCCTGTGTGTGCAAACTGCTGATGAGCTAGCTCACTGTGTGTGTGTGTGTGGGTGTGTGTGTGTGTGTGTGTGTGTGTGTGTGTGTGTGTGTGTGTGTGTGTGTGTGTGTGTGTGTGTGTGTGTTTGTGTGCGTGTATGTGTGTTTGTGTAAAGAGAAAATGCATCTGTGTCTTAATGTGTGTGTGTGTGTGTGTGTGTGTGTGTGTGTGTGCACTGTGAGGGGAGAAGAGGGCCGCCACGCCATTACCTCAGCATAATGAAAGACACTTAGAAGCCCCTGGAGATGCAACATTGTAAAACGCAGCTCATGCATGAGGCCAGTCTAATACATCATGACGAGTGGATAAACCCAGGGGTTGGGGTCCTAGATCAGCACTGGTGCCCAGGGTTTACTCAGTGAAGCAGTAGGAGTTGCTCTAACAGGGGAGCTACACCAGGCGCGTAACTGAAGCGTTCCGTTCGCGACGCGTATGTTGCAGCCGGTCGTAGCAGTTAATTAGCACTGTAGTCAATGGAAGTAACTACACCAGACGCAACAGTGGCGCGTACATTCGAAAAAAATAGACCCATCTTCTAAAATGGATTACGCGTCGCGAACGGAACGCTTCAGTTACGCGTCTGGTGTAGCTCCCCTGTAACACAGGTCTGAGATCTGTCAAATCAAATGAAAAGAGACCAGAGCAGAGTGCCTTGAGGGTGGTGTTAGCCACTCAACACTGAGAGGCTTCATTACAGATCCATCATATTACTGTATATTTACATAAGCTGGCTTCACCCAAAACAGTGGATGATTCTCTACGCACAAACATGCATTTGTGCGGATGCTTGTTTGTCTGTGTGTCAATTTCCTGACTCAAAATAGAAGTGTGTTGTGTCCTCTTTCTGAAATCATTCCAAAATTATCACTGCAGGGGATTTGAAACTGACCTCCCTCGTGAAGTGAGAGATTTGAAACAATGCTTCCCAGAAAAAGAAAAAAAATCCTTTGAAGTAGATTCTGCATCATTTTCCTTTAACTGCGCGTACTACTCTTCTTAAGAAAGAGGCCTGAGTGTAATCGTGTCGATTGCGTGTTCCGGTGAGTTCTGTGGTATTGTAGGGTGGGTGGCGTGGCTGTCACTTCCGCACTGGAGCTGTGCGGTGCTAGAAGAGCCAGAGGCACACACACACTCACACACACACACACACACACACACACACACACACACACACACACACACACACACACACACACACACACACACATACACACACACTACACCTGCTGAAGGGGGGGGACACAGCTCCTCGCTATGGTTTATGATCCTCTTCCACCGCTTCGTCTCCAGTCAATGCCATCATCTGGGCTTTTAATCTACTCTCCTTCTCCCGTCTTTCTTCTCCCTCCCTCTCTCTTTCCTCCCCCGTCCTCGCTCTCTCTCTCCTTCTCTCTCTCTCTCTCTCTCTTTTACTACCACCTCACACGCAAACACACGATCACTGTCTCAGTCTCGCTTTGCCTCGCTCTCTTTTATTCACTGCTCATGGACACACACAAACGTGCATGCATATACACACACACACACACGCACACACACACACACACATTTTCACAGTTTCCTGTGTGTGTGTGTGTTCGTGTGTGTGTGTACATGTGTGTGTATTTGCGTTTGTGTGTGTGTGTGTGTGTGTGTGTGTGTGCTCTGTACTGAGCTATAGGTTGAGTGAATCTGGTATTTGTATGTGACTACCCTCTATAGTGCATCTGTGTGTGTGTGTGTGTGTGTGTGTGTGTGTGGAGGTCCTCAAGGCTAGACGCCCAGTATGTGAGGCATGCGGTGCACTTAGACGGAGTTTATACCAAACGAAAAAAAGCAAATAAACCAAGAGAAAAAGGGGGGAGAGAGAGAGAGAGAGAGTTGAATGAAAGTGGCAAGAGAGAGCAAAAACAGCTTACAGTACATTGGGAAAGCAGGATGTTGCTTAAGGCAATGGACAGCTTCCCAAACACACACCAGGCAGGGATAATGGAGCCGCATGTACAAAGATATGCTGTGTGTTTTTCACTTTAGAATTGAAGCATTGAGCTCTAAAGCCCTTCCTTCACACAGAAATACCACACACACCTTCATTCACACACACACACACACACGGACACAGCCTCGCCCTCGACCAATGCCAAAAGCCTTCAGACAGTGTTGTCCTTTCATGCTACAAATTCACTTCACACTGCATGGACACACACACTCCCCCATAGAAATCCACACAGACTCACAAAAACATGCATACACACACACACACCCAAACACACACACAGTGAAATTAAGTATCCCATCATATACACAGGAAGTGATCACCACTGTGGGCTCATCTCAGTGACATTTCAAAAGCTTCTTGTCCCTTTTTTAAAAAAGACTACACCCCTACGCCTCCTCCTCCACCCCTGCCCTGCCCCCCTTTTTCTCTCCCTCTCTCTCCGTCTCTCTCTCCCTCTCTTTCCAGCGTCACACAGCCATCCAACTAGCATCTCTCCTCGTCCTCTGTTGCCATGGCAACCCTTCCTCCAGAAACTGCCTGGCTCCCGCACAATAAATGCTCTCATAGAAACAGCGGTGCACACACACACACACATACGCACACACACACACACACACACACATTCACAAACCGCAGAAATCAAACAACCAGGCACACAACTCAACAAAACCCACACACGCATTATCCCTCCAAACACATTGTGCACACACACACACACACAGACACACACACACACACACACAGACACACACACACACACACACACACACACTGTGAGATGAGTCATAAATTAGGGGCACCTCTGCCTCATCACTGGGATGCTCACATTCTCATTCAAATGGATGGAGCTCTCGGACCAGCAGTGAGCCTAGCCATAGGTGAGGTCCGCCTGCAGAGCACAAATCCAAATCTATTCCTTAAACTAATTATTTTATCCACAGGGTGTTCATTTCAACTCACATTCACATATTTAACCGTGAGGCACCTCTGCATTACAAAAAACCCTACTCCCCTCCTCCCTTCCCTCGCTCACTTCATCCCTCTCTCTCTCCCTCCCTCCCTCCCCCGCTCTCTCTCCCTCGTTCTACTTCCCCATTCATTCCCTCTGAGGACAGCGGCACTGTGTACTACCACTCTCTTCATTATTGATGCGACACTTATTCCGGACAAATAATTCAGCATGTAACACTGTCACGTATGTTTTGACAACACTGGTCCCCGAAGAGACTTGGACAGAGACTGATAAGAGATAGATGCCCACCCTGGAGACGGATCTGGCCCAGATGTGGATTTTGGGCACGAGATCAGCGCCAAACCCGTTCCAAAAATGGCTGCTATCTATGTCCTCATCAAAACCCTGTTTCTTTCGCTCTACAGATCCTGGCAGAAAGGTCATGTTCAGTCATATCATCACCATCACCACCAACAACCATCGTCACCATCACATCCTCATCACTGACACCATCAGTGGTATTAGCATGGCTGGTCCTTCACTGACAGTAATCACCATCATATCCTCAGATGCTGGGAAAACCCACCTAAATCCCTCCTCTGAGACACATAAGCCCTGCCCCCTGGTCACTCAAAGGCTCGTTGTGTACAAACCTTTGCTATTGACCCGATCAGATTTATTGATCAGTCATTCCTTTGCTGAGGCAAGACACCTGACAACACCATCCATCCAAAAAAGCTTTTTACCAAATAACATTCACGCCACTGGTGCCAAAACACGAGGGTCTCTCGTTCAACAGCTGTGAATGAGATCAGCAGTCTTGTGTGCAGCAGAAGGCAAAGAACCCAAAGATGTGCCTTCCGGCTAAGACGACCCTCCTATAAGGTCATGCTGCCCCACAAGCAAGAGCCCAAAATACGTTGGCAATATTTCAAGCAGAGTGAAGTCTATTAGCCCAACAGACTCTGCCTCGTAGGTGCCTTCCTAGTAACCATCCATCATGGTGAGCATGCCTCTGATCACCTTTCATCTTTAAACACACATATACTGCATGCTCATATACACAGCATTTCATCCTCTCCTTCCTACAATAGAAAGAGACAGAATAGAGAGGAAATATGGAGGAGAGGAGAGTAAGGGATGAGAAAAGGGATGAGAGTGATGTGAATATGAAGCTGGATGACGTATGGAGAACGGAGATCCAGAAACCAAGCAAATAGGCTGAGCTATGTCAAAATGGAATCAGCTGAGCGGATTGCTGTGTGTGTGTGTGTGTGTGTGTGTGTGTGTTCGGAGCATCCCTCTTACCATCCTCCTCGCTGGATCCCCTCTGCACCGAGCTGTAGAGGGGCGTGGGCGTGGGTGGCAGCGTGGCAGCCGTAGGTGGCGCCGGCGTGCTCTTGGTGAAGATGCCGCTGATGAACTTGAGCATCTTGCGGTCGCGGGCCGGGGCCTGTCCCTGTGCCGCCGCCCCCCCGCCGCCTCCGGCCCCCCTCTGGGCCTCCTTCCCCCGCCGCAGGTCCTCGGACAGCGAGTGCAGGTCGCTGTTGTCCAGCGTGCGGCTCTTGCCCTTGCGCTGCGGCTTGGCCGGCTGCGCCTGCGTGGCGGGGGCCGGCAGCGACGTGGAGCCGGCCTTCAGCCGGTCCGAGCGCGGGCTCTCCCGGGCCAGCGTCGCCGCGGAGACGCCCACGGGGCCCACGCCCCCGCCGCCGACCCCGACCCCGACCCCGACCCCGACGCCAACGCCGCTCATGCGCTGGAACATTCCGCGGCCCTCGCTCTCGGACCAGGAGGCGCGGTACGGCCCCATGGTCATGGTGATGGTGGTGGGGGGCGAGCGCTCGCGCGCCTTGCGGTCCAGGCTCTTGGCCGACGGCGGCACGCTCTGGCTGGCCTCGCGCAGCTCCCGGCGGCCCACCGTGGCGGCGGCGGCGGCGGCCGCGTGCGAACGCAGCAGCGCCTCGGGCCGCTGGCTCGGCCGGCCGGTCAGGCTGGCGCGGCTCGGCGTGCCGTTGGCGCCGTGGTCGATCCAGTCGGGGACGCCGCGGTGCGGCGGCGGGAAGACCTCGCGGTAGAGGTCGATCTTGGCCGCGTCGTCCCGTCCGCGATCGCGCTCGCGCTCCCGCTCGCGGTCCAGGGTCACCATCCCCGGGCTGCCCAGCAGCTCCATGCCCGCCTTGTCCTTCACGGGCACCAGCGGCACGGTCTTGTCGCGCGGTTTGGGGACGGGCGTTCGGGGCGGCCGCCCGTCGCTGCTCTCGGGCCTCCTCTTCTCCCTGACCGCCCAGCTGGCCCTCATCTCCACCTCCACCGCCTCCTTCTCCTTCAGCCGCTCCTTCTCCTGCACCTCCACCTCCTGCTTCTCCGGCTGAGCCACGCGCTCCTCCATCGCCGCCGCCTCCTCTTCCTCCTCCTCCTCTTCCTCCTCTTCCTCCTCCTCGTCTTCCTCATCCTCCCCGTCCTGCCCCATCAGGTCCTGACCCGGGCCGAGGGGCAGGGGGCTCGGGGCCGGGGGCAGAGCCAGGGTCGCGGCCTTCTCCGGGAGAGACCCATCGCCCTCGGTGCCGCCGACGGCCTCGACCTTGACGAGTGTGAGGGAGATGAGGTAGGTGGTGCGTCGCTGCAGGGTCCCCGATCGACTCATGTGGGCGACGGAGAGACACAGAAGCAGACACCGAGAAAGAGAGAAACGCACACAGAGAGAAAGAGAGGGAGAGAGAGAAAAGGTCCAGGAAAGTGCCTCTGCTACGTGAACAGAGCGACACCGTTAGCAAGATAGACAGTTAGATAGACACAGCGTGACGGGGGGTCCCCGTTTGGTCCACTGTGGCCAAATGGCCGAGCAGTATCGCCGAACCAGAGCAGAACCTATAGAGGCCGCCGGTTCCACCAGCCCCAGATGTTCCCTCAACCTCGATGAGGTTCTACCACGGGCGAGAAGAACACCGCGCCTGAGGCCAAAACAGGTGGAAGTCACAGGTAGAATTAGACAGGAGTGATGTCGGAGGTGATGACGGCTTCAGCTGTCGGGCTCCAAACCTCAGGAGGGGGCCGTCACAGACCCATCCACTGGAATGTGATCCTCCACATGTCAGGCGGAGAGACGGCCGACACTGAGCGCTCTCTTTGTAGCCCGGGGTCTGTGCTCCTCTTCACAGCTGACAGATCTGAACGTCTCAGTCCTCCTTCACATGCACAGACATACATTCACACACACATACATGCACACCCTTCCACGCACACCAAACACACACTCGCTCACTCACGGCCGATCCTTTTTCCGCTCCCTCTCGCTCTCCACTGATGCCTGGCGTCCCGTCCTGCCATCGCCTCTATCTGAGGTGGGGTGGTGGGGTGGTGGGGGGGGCTGGTTGGGAATCGGGGGGTAGGGGGGTCACAGACTCACGGGCTGCTCGTGGGGTGGCGGGGGGGAGGTGGATGGTGGGAGGGCTATGGTCTAGACTCCAGCATTATGCAACTGGAAATGCGCGAGACACTGGAGCTTAGCTCTCCATTCATGCGCCGTCCGTCCCCTTCTTCACGGAATCAAATCGCACGCCAGCCCCCGCCTGTGTCTGGAACACTCCGCTCACCGTGCCGGTGGTTGTGTGTCGCCGGGAGGGCTCTCCGTCTCGCTGTCGCTCGCTCGCTCGCTCGCTGACGTTACTCCCGAAAAAAAAAGAGCTCAGGCTGAAATCCCTGCTGCAGAAGCGAGAATATCCAGGGTAGGATATTTCCAGGAACGCTCGGGCGTCGAGCGAGACGCGTTGGCCACACTGCGCCGAGTGCTTGATTCCCGGGCTCCTAGGCGTCTCGGCTTCCCTCCTGGCTGCACCGTAATCCAAGCGCTGAATGAATCTGCACTGTTGTCAGGGGAAAAGGGCAGACGCAGAGGACAGCGGAGGGAGAGAGAGAGGTGATCGGCCGCTCCGGAGCTGAGTAACGCTCTCAGTATGAGAAGCGCGCGCGTGAGAGCGAGAGAGAGAGAGAGAGAGAGAAAAGGGAGAGAGAGGGAGAGAGCGAGGGGGGAAGACACAGAGAGAGAGAGAGGGAGAGGCGTGAAGGTTGGGTGGAAAAAAAAAGCCATTCATTAAGGAAATCGTTCACGTGTAGCTCTGCATGTGACGGCGTGTGCATCCCTCTCCTTCTGTGGGCACGGGGAGGCGAGGCGTGGGGGAGCGAGGAGCTCGCGCGACGGGCTCACGTCTTGGGTGCCTCTGCCACGCAGATCAATGAGAAAACAGCTGTTGTTATTCCCCCCCTCACACAGCAAAGAGAGGCAGAGAGAGAGAGAGAGAGAGAGAGAGAGAAAAGGGGGATGGACCTCCGTAAACGACAAGAAAGCGAGCTGTGGCGGCAGCAGCAGCAGCATCCGCTAAACCTCCCTTCTTGATGATGCTGCACCTCCTCTCTCCTCCTCCTCCACCTCCTCCTCCTCCTCCTATGGCTACATCCCTTGCTCCACAGTGAGAATCTCAGGCAATTAGCAAGTCAATAAAATGTGGCTGAGACAGAAAGGCAGGACCATGGGGGGGGGAGACAGTGTGAGAGACAGAGGGAGAGATGAAATGAGAGAGAAAGAGGGAGAGAGAGAAAGGTAGAGAGGTGAAAAGAGAGAGAGAGAGAGAAAGGTAGAGAGGTAAAAAGAGGGAGAGAGAGAAAGGTAGAGAGGTGAAAAGAGGGAGCGTGGATGGACAGGGAGCTCGGCTCGGCTCGGCGCTCAGCCCCTCCTCTCTCCTCTCTCCTCCTCAGAGCCTCCCTGGCCAGCAGCCCCCTGGATAAGTCAGAGAGGTGACAGAGTGGGAGAGGGGGGGGGGGGCAGGGCAAGAGAGGGATGCTGAGAGAAGGCATGTGGATGAGAGAGAAAGAATGTAAAAGAAGAGAGGGGGACTGATGGAGTGATAGACAGAAAGGAGAGCGAGTAGCTCTGCTTGTCAGTCACTGTTGTTTGATCTCTGACCACGGAACAAAGACAGGGGAAATGATTGTCGTCTTCTGATCTCTCTCTCTCTCTCTCTCTCTCTCTCTCTCTCTCTCTCACTTCATTTCTCTCCGTGTTTTTCCCCTTCCCTGTCAACCTCCTCTCTCCCTTTCATACAGCAATCTCCAGGCAGTTCCTGCTCTCTCCTGCACCCATTCACTCCTCTGCTCTCCCTCCCCTGCTCCTGCTCTTTCCCCCTCCCCCTCCTTCTCTCCCTCCCTCCCTCCCTCTCTCTCTCTCTCTCTCTCTCTCTATCTCTCTCTCGCATACCAGAAGTGGCAGCGGAACGCAAGAAAAGGATATTAATCTGCAGACGTCACACTGATGAATGAAAAGAAAGATGACCGAGAGAGAGAGAGAGAGAGAGATGAAAAGGAGAGGAGGAAAGATAACAGTGGGAGAGACAGACTGGGGTGAGCTAGAAAAGAGTGTGTGTGTGTGTGTGTGTGTGTCTGTTTGTGTGTGTGTGTGTGTGTGTGTGTGTGTGTGTGTGTGTGTGTGTGTGTGTGTCAGTGTGTGTGTGTGTGTGTGTGTGTGTGTGTGTGTGACACATAAATTAATCGGGGATGGGGGGTGAGCAAAACAAATTGCT